>NC_091552.1:15363034-15373034 GCF_042767895.1 Penaeus vannamei
GAGGAAAGCCAGAGTTCCTGCTGTGCTTGTAAGTACAAAGGCATTATGATTTTCACGTCAGTAAGTTTAACGAACATTTACATAATTTGGTCTGTTTTTGGAAATGTTCGTGTGAGAATTATCGAGTGTACTATTATTAGTCTCTTGTTCGTAGATGAAAACGGAAAACAAAAAGAACACTAGTTAAGGCTGATTATTAAACAGTAAAATTATGCTCACGGATGAAGTCCAAATACTTAGCATGTGTTATTATTGTCTAGAAATTCTTTTCAAAGCTATAATTATCAATTGCTAGAAATAGCAAGAGACTTATTTGGCTCTAGTAACATGGAACATAAAGGTGAGAAGTTTTCAAAAGCAAAATTGAGATTCACAGTTCAAGAGAAAAGAAAAGAAAAAATTGTACAAATAACTTTTTGTTGTTTTTTTCCTGTCTCCATTCATCATAATTTCATTGGGAGATGATCAGCCTTTTTAAGTTCTTTCTTTTTGAAAAAAAAAAGGTTGGTGTAAAAGAAATGATCTTGGCTTAGCTCAGCTAGCAACTACAACCAGTCATACTTTATTGAGGTAAAGTGTGTATGTGTAAGATATATATATATATTTTGAAGAGCCATTCTTTAGGAGGATATCAAGGTGATATCCATTTGCATCAACTGTTTTGACATAAAAGTGAGCAATTGGAGTACATGTTAGAAAAAAAAAGGTAGTTCCATTTTTCTTTTTCCATCAACCTGTTACTTGTTCTTAGATTTAGGACCCTAGGCAGTATCATTCTCAGTGCCAACATATTTGCTACAATATTTTGTGTGAATGAGAGGGAGATACCATATACTCTACCAGTGAGTGTGGAAACGCATTGTAGGGAACCCCCCTACCCTACGCTAAAAGGTGCACAGTATGATCGTTTCTTTCTTTTTTCAATTGTGATGGATATATATTTTTTCTAATTTATTTATTTAGGGTGCGCAAGGTAATAAACCTTATTGAAATTCCAAGTAAGGTTCAAAATGGCTGATTCACGAACATGGGCAAGAAATCACCCACTCTAGTCTGGTTTATGGTTAAGCATTGATTTGGCTAGTTGGTAGACCTTAGGTAATAGGGTAAAAAAAAAAGCTAAAAAAAAAAGAATAGTATGTTTCATTTTGTCGATGTGCTTTTCTACCAGTACTGTCTTTTATGTGTAATATGTAGAGAGAGAAAGATAAGAGAGTGAGAGATAGAGAAGGAGCAATGTGTATTACAGAATGATTGACTCTTCCCAGAAACATTACTCTGTGGTTATGTGTGGTTTTATACGCCCCCTGAAAGTTTTGAATTAATACGTTCTTTGTTCGTAAATAGTTCAAATTGTAACTAGCTCCATTATGAATACTTAATTAGCCATGAATATATTCCATAACACATCTTAACTGTATATTATCATTTAAATGTCTAAAAATGACAGCTGATACACTAAAGAAAGGAGGATGTGGAAAACCATCATTGACATGACTGAAAATAAGATGGGGAGTAGAAAAATCATGCTATTTGTACATTACAAACTTGTAATGAAAGGAAAGGCAGAAGGATTTTATAATTATGAAGCCACAGGATACATTATATAAGTGTGTGTCTTTGGTCTGCAGTATTTTATCTTGTAACTAAATTGTAAACCAGTGTATAATAAGTTCTGACGATATGTAATCTTGCTGTTCAAAGAGTGGGGAAAATTGTAAGGAACAGTTGGACAAAATTTCAACTTGTTTGTATTTAAATGAAATAAACCAAAGAATGTTACTTTTGAAGTAATTTTTTTCTTCTTCTTTCTTTATTATTACTTTAATCATTACAATTATTGTTTAGAATATTTTATTTCAGAAAATGTGAACTGGATTCCCACCGGGAGAAAATGTGACCCATCTTTATGTGTGTATATATATTTTTTTCTTTTTCCTTTTTTTCATGAGTTGAACGCTCTGATATTGACCTGTTAATATTTTGTTTGAAAATTAAATAAATATTTGTATACATGAATTTAATCTTTCTTCAAAACACAAATCCTTATCTCTATACATTCTGTTTGTTATCTTTTGCAGTACAGTTTACTATATTTTTATTTTACTCCTTATGTCTCCCTCTTTTTCATATGTTTCTGAAGAAAAAAATAATTTTGTAAGTTTCCATTGCAATGATTTGATTGGATAATCTCAAATGTGTTTAATGAAAGGCAAAATCTGCTTGCAGTGTGGATTTTTACATAGATATTTTCCTCCTGTTCAGTAAACTGTTCTAATATGTATTTTTGAATTGGACATGTGCTTACATAAATAGACTTATTGATGGTAATGCAACCTTTTAATGGTATATTAGGTTAAAACTGTGATATACAGTGTAGACACTTCACTTAGTTTTGTTTTTGTTTTGATTTCCCTTTTTAAATAAACTCTCTTTTATATATATATATATAAATAATTAGAGAGAGAAAAAGGAAGGCTTAGATTTGTTGAAGGAAAAGCAAGACTGTTGTCAAATAATGTCATGTGACTTTAAATTTTTTGTGTCTAATATATAAGAAGAAAAAAAAAAAACAATGATAATGTCTAAATGTTTTCTGACTGTTTTAATGGAATATGACTGTACGGTTGATCTAGTGTGCGAGTTGTATTTAAACGGTGTGAAAGAACTTAATTCTCAGCCCCTATTAAAATATTCCAAGGAGGCCGGTGTGTGTGTGATCGGGTTTTGGTTATGAGGATTTGAAGTGAAGAAAAAAAAACTTATGCTGAAAATCTCCCCATTAAAAGTTATTATTGCTTATTGTTATTGTTATGATGATTTATAGTAGTTTTGGTGGCACATTAGTGAAAACCCTAATTGACATAGAATTTGCTTTTCTTCTTGTTCTTATATTTTTAAACTAATATGTTCTATTGTTTTCCTGTCCCTTCCCCCCTCCTTAATCCCTGTAAATCCTAATTAATCAAGCCAGTTTGGAAAATTATTCACATTATGTGCACTGAAGATTAACTTTGTGTTATATATGCTTTTTTATTATTATTAATTATTGCTGTTGTTACTGTTATTGTTGTTGTTATTGATTATTATTATTATTATCATTATCATTATTATCATTATTATTATTGATATTGATATTGTCACTATTATCATTATTATTATTAATTTCAATTACTATTACTATTATTGCTATTATGTACTGCACTTGCTAAATATTTAAACAACATATAGGATACCTTTCTCTGTTTTACTTTTCTGAGGCATGTTTTACTACAACTCAAATGTGACCAAGATACAATCAACTTAAAGAATGATTTTGTTTATTACATGATTAGACTATTGGCCATCTTTATCCATAATCCAAAAATTGTAGATAATATTGTAGATGAAGAAATTTGGTTTCCAATAGGGATTTCCTCCCCCAAAAATATGCTATGTTTATTAATCTTTACATTTAGCCCCCCTGCTGCCACATGACCACTAGAAGCTTGGCTCAGGCACTGAAATCCCAATTTACATGACTGAAATTTTATCAGGAAAAAAACAGTGGCCAGAACATACCATGTCAATACCCCTATGATATTATTTTATTATTATTTCCTGCTTAATGTTGATATAACTGGAGGGGAGATCAAACAACTATTCAAAGATCAAGTAAAACCCATTTCCTTTTCTTTTCTTCCTTGTTTTCCTTAGGTAAATTCTCCTCACAAATTATATTCCCCGATTTACCTTCCCTAAATTGGCCTATACTTCACCCCTTCAAAAAATATATTGATATAGATAATTGGAACCGATACTTTCCCCAAGTGTATTAAAATATGCCTACGGTGATTGAAGATACCTGTCCAAAGATCCGTCCTCTTGACACTTCTGCCTCATAGCTGCACACTTGCCCTCGTCTCCACATAGAGTCACCTTGGAAACGCACCAAAAAAAAGAGAGAGAAAAGAAAGAAAACTAAATATCTAAATAATGAGAATCATTTGATATCATGGACCAGTGTATCACTATGCTCACTTATGGGGGTAATTTGCATGGGTTGTCTTTTTGTCTTTTTAACATGGCAAGATTTTTATGTATATATATATATATATATATATATATATATATATATATATATATATATATATATATATATATATATATATAATTTTTTTTTTACTCCTACCCACACTTATTTTTTTAACTGCACTTTTTTCCCCTTCCCCAAATAATAGTATTTTCTTCTTTTGAACCCCTTTAATCCTTCAAATAAAAAAAGCTTGTGTAAAGGTGACAATAAAACTGAAACCTGAAAGCAGTAGCGGAAGCATGAATTCAGGTGTGAACAAGTGACCACACGCAAGACCTGTTGCTAGTGCCAATAAGCAGTGAAAATTTGTTAACTGATTCAGCCTTGTATGTTGCTCAAATTAAGTTGACTAAGATAAAATTGCTATTATTTACATCCATGTAAATTAAGCATGTATAAATAAGTATGGCATATGTAATTGGTTCATTTGATTCCTACATTACAAGGCTACGATAAAATATTTGCTCATTGAATTTAGCAAACTTTCACTCTACCTGTGGACAACACTGTCTGGAATCACATTTTTTTCAACAAATAAATCTACTACTATATTTCAATTACTGGAATTTCTGAAGGCTGAGTGTGGCAATGTATGTATGGGAATGAATGGGATTATGGAATGACCAAGTAATAATTTAGTCTATCTACTTTATCAGACATATTTCAGATTCAGTAGGCTTAAGCACAGTGTCCACTCTATGTGCTTGTATTTAGGTTATGAATATGGTATTGTACATTAGAGTATTGTAACTATCAGTTTCATAATAAAATATTTCAACAAATAGTATGTTTTTTTGTGGAATGACCTTCATTAGCAATAAGAAAAAAATGAAAGAAATGATCTTGTTTTAGATAAAAACGAGATACTGTTAGGCATTGAATAGTAAATTATTAACTATTCCACTAAATATTTTTTCATTGTAACAAAACAAAACAGTATTTACCAGTGTTTTCCTTTTGTCTTTTGATAAAATATCCATACTCAAAAGATTGTTTGGCCTTAATCTAACCACCATGATTGATTTTACATTAAAGATGATTGTCATACATTATAGTAAATAACTGACTTGTCAAAGGAAATTGACATTATCAATGTTTCAACTTAATTATTCTCATATTTTCAAACAGAAATCTATATACGGTAATAGTAAATGCTATGAGAATATTGCAACTTTCTTTGACAGTACCTCTTAATCCCTTGCTTGTTGTTGTCGTGGGGGGCTTGGGAGACAGAGTTTGAGGCCCAATATATGGGCTTGCCCCTATCTTCAACCTCAGCCTTTGCTTCAACTAATTTTGTATGGTCTTTTCTTCTTCCCCTTTCTTCCTCCTTATCTTCTTCATCCCCTGCTGTCTTATTCCTAAGGTGTGAGAGCTGTGCTGAAATGATGAAAGGCTGGCTTTGTGTCAGTCATGAATGGCCTCCAGGAGTCATGGGCTCTAGAATCAAGTCATGAATCCCTAGATTCCTTTGGTACTCAACTACCTCTTACCCCTTATGGGAACCCTGAGGAATTGACTCTTTCTTTTCCCAATTTTATTCAGGCTCACCATGACCAGCAATGAAGATTATTTATCCTTAATAGGGACATTAAAGGCTTGCTCCTTCATCAACTAGCCTATCTAAATTTGACTTTGTTGGTTTTCCGACCCCTGTCACTCCTTTGACCATGGCTCCAACCACTGATGCTAATACCCTTCCTCGATATTTACTGACAACGCTATCCATTCTGAACCAACCAACCAGGTCATTACTCAACCTTCAGAATGCATCCTTTCCTCTTTCCCACCATTCCCCACTCCATCTCCTGCTGCACAGTCTTCTTCAAAGCCTACCCCCTCTCCCCTTATCACTACTCCTCATCCTTATTGTCTTCCCGCCCACAAAACCACTCCACTCCACACTATCTCATCTTCCTCCCGCCCTCATCCTTCTACTGCCTCTACCTCTGCAAACTTTTTGAGTACTCTCTTTGGCCCAGCCAAGTGGGATCAATGTTTATGATTCCACCCCATAGCCCCCTTTTGAGAATGCCTTCTCTTTCAACAGTGTCTCTGGTCGTTCATGCCTTGTAAAAGTTACATCTGAATCCCAAGCTTGTTCACTATCTAACCTAACTTAGCTCACTGGCAAACCCATTCCTGCTGAACTTCACCCATCTCTTAATACTTGTATTGGAACTGTTTCTATTTTCCCGACTACTTGTCGTATCTATGATAAGAACTGGTCAGATTGTGAAAATGACCTACTTGCCTGCCTTGCTGATTAAGATGCAGTGGCAGTATAGTGCTACGCTATTTCTCCCAGAGGCTAGGGTAAGTCCCATACCATTATTGCCAAGATTAGCTTCCGAAGACATGACCACCACCATGAAGTTTATATTAGTGGATTGTCTTACTATGTCGGCCCTTTCCATGTCAATGTAAGAAATGTTGGCGTTTTGGTCAACCATTCAAACACTGTCTCTCCACAGCCCGTTGCCCTCTATGTGCTCAACCTGGTCATGAACGTTCAAATTGCCCTGCTCTGTTACGTACATGTGTCAATCGTGGTAACTCCCATAATGTATTTTATAGGAACTGCGTTGCCTATTAGCTCAAATGTAAGGTAGCAGTTCTCAGATTCAAACTAAGCCTCACTCTACATGAGGCCAGGCAGGAAGCACGGAGACCAGGCTTTTCTCTGTCTACCTATTCCAAAACAGTCCTTCACCCAACTCCCAATCATCTTCACAAGATATTTCCAGTATCTCTTCCCACTACCCTGAACCATCCTACCTCAACTCCCCCTACTCCCAAGACACATTCATATCCAGTCTAAATCCAGATACTCCAATCTCTACCACTTCTCCGATGCCTACACTTCCTCAGGCAACCTAAACATTCAATTCCATTTTCACCTTCCACATCCTCCTTTTCCATTGCTCCTCAAACATCTATCCCATCTTCTCCTCCCTACAAGGGATCCTTTGTTTCTCAGACCTCCCCACCCAAATCTCCTCCAGAAACTCTTGAAGACATCCAAAAATTCCTAGACATGACCCCAAAAAATGTTCCACTCTCTCATCCACCCTCCACCTCTATTCCTACTCCCTCTATATTCAAAGTATTTGCCAATATCCATCCTCCTCCCCCTCAAGTTCCCGCTACCCCTTTTCTTCCCACTCTTTCCCAACACACCCCATCCTGTCCTTCTCCATGTGCACCATTCCCTTTTTCTTCCCCATCATCCTTACCTCTTCCACTTGGATACTCTTGTGAATCCATTCTGTCACAACAGTGTCCTTCTCCAGTCCCCTTATCTCATCCCCCAGATTTTTTTCCTGCTACTTCTCCAACTCCAACAGCCATCTCTACCTGTATTACCTGTTGATTACTTCTATCCTATGCCCTTAACCCTTTCCTTTACTAATCTCCTATTTACTTCATTAGGCCACATTTAACAGTCTTTATCCTAATTGTTCACTCATTTTACCATAGTGCTGTATGACCTTAGATGTCTATCACATTTATTCATTTAAACCATTAAGCAGTCTTTGACAGTAATGAATGAGAATTTTATGCATATTCTTAGTTACACCACTTACCGTGAATGAAAAGGAATATTTTTTAATGTTTAATGCCCACCTAAATTATATAAGACTCCCTCATACATTATAAATATACAGCATTTTACAGGATTTTAATGTACCACCTCATATATACATTATATGATGTCCATTCACACCATACAAAGATAATCTCTTATGCTGTACTACACACATGAAGATGACCTTATTACAGAAAAGCTCTTTAACACTGTATGGAGATCCACTTTTCCATTATATGAAAATGTCTTTTTATACATTATGATACCCATTCACATTATGAAAATACCCTCTTATATAATGGAAGATGCCTATACACTATATGAAAATATCCATGTATACAAAAAGGGTATTTTGGGCTTAATTTTTTAAATCTGAGTTATCACAGTTATTTTCCCTATAATTAGCTATTGTGTACTTTGAACTGTTTGACTAACATATTGATAAGTTAGGTGACTACTGTTAGAGTATTTAATTTTTCCAATACATTTCCCATGGAAAGAATTATGGTTAGTTATTCTAATATTATATCATGGTATATTATAAGTATCAAAGCTGTCGATGAGCAGTGATGTGAAAGAAACATAAGTAATCATTATATGTTTATGCAAACAGCTATTTTCTCATATTTTTCCTTATTTCTATCAGCGCCCAATGAAAGGTTAATGGTTATATGGAGATGCTAACTTCATGAAAATACCATGAACACTATATAAGGTCACCCATTTACAAAGAGATTCCATGTACTGTATACTATATAAAGAAACAGATTCACACTAAATACTTTTGCATAAGAATATATGCCCTGTTACACCATAAGAAAAACCTGCTAGTACATATTTCATGAAGATGCCCATTGATGTTGTATATATATGCTGCATACAGTATACAGGGATGCTCTTTTACACATGATGCTGATTCACACAATATGATGTCTTCTGTTATGTGAAGATGCATTTTTACATACTATGATGGGCAAATGCCCTCCAGCATTAAATGAATGTGCATTTTTTCACATGAAAATTCCCAATTAGAATTTTTCCCCTGCTCTTTAACACTTTATACTACATATTCTTTACAGTGCATGAAGATGTCTATTAACACTATATGGAGATGCTTGCTTATAGCTTATAAAAAACCCATTACACTATATATTCACATCAAACAAAGACACCCTCTTACTCTATATAAAGATGTATTAATAAACTATATAAAGAGGTTATTTTGGCTACATAAAGATGCCCATTCAGGCTGCAAGTTGATATCCTATTACACTGCATAAAGATGCCCTTTTTACATGGTAGCACATAGCTCTGACTCCAGGTACACATATCCCTTACATTGGGCAATAATATGAAGGGAAAATGTTACATATACTGAAATGCTACAATGTTTTTTTCTCACCTATGTGGACAGCTATAATTTTATAGAACATTCAGTAATCAGATTTCTTGTTCTTATGCACATTATTGTAACAGCCAGTCTGATTATTTGGTCACATACCCACTCACTACAGGTCATACTTATAACCTCCTGTGGATCTCAGAGAGAACCTACTCCAGTTTCCCAAAGATACGACTAAACTGACAAAAGGTTTTGGTGATAGTTTGACTCTGTTTAATTCTTTGTATGTATTTGACTTAGATCAATTAGTAGTCCATATGTTTTCTTAATCCTTGGATTTGTTTTCTCTAATGCTATTAAATTGATATTGTTAATTTCTATTATGATAATAATGAGTAAAAAAAAAAAAAAAAAAAAAAATCTTTCAAAAGCTAAAGGTCTAAACTGAACAGACAGGAAGACTAGGAACTGAACAGACAGGAAGACTAGGAACTGACTCCCGGTTGACTATGAGGAGCCACATTATGGCTTGCCTCACTACCTTAGGTTGGACATCAAATAATCACTTACTCTCATATCATAAATGCTAAATAGCTCTTTTATATGAAAGGGCAGTGTTCAATCTTACTTGAAAACAAGTAAATAATTCATATATTTCATATATAGAGGTTAAATGATAGATGTTAAAGCGAGAAAGGAAGTGCGGGAAAGAGACGGACAATCAGAAAAAGAGGCCTACATACATATATTTATCCTAAGACAAAACACACACACACACAAGCATATATACATACATTAATATATATATATATATATATATATATATATATATATATATATATATATATATATATATATTTTTATATATATATATATATATATATACATATATATATATATATATATATTATACATGTATATATGATATATATATATATATATATATATATATATATATATATATATATATATATATATATATATATATATTATA
>NC_091552.1:15388034-15393034 GCF_042767895.1 Penaeus vannamei
CTGCTTGCCAGCAAAGATAAGACGCTGTTGATCTGGGGGAATGCCTTCTTTGTCCTGGATCTTAGCCTTCACATTCTCAATGGTGTCAGAGGGTTCAACCTCCAGGGTGATGGTCTTGCCTGTGAGGGTCTTAACGAAGATCTGCATACCACCACGAAGTCTGAGCACAAGATGGAGGGTGGATTCCTTCTGGATGTTGTAATCGGACAAGGTACGACCATCTTCTAGCTGCTTTCCAGCGAAAATAAGACGCTGTTGATCTGGGGGAATACCTTCCTTATCCTGAATTTTGGCTTTCACATTCTCAATGGTGTCAGAGGGTTCAACCTCAAGGGTGATGGTCTTGCCAGTGAGGGTCTTCACAAAGATCTGCATACCGCCACGAAGTCTGAGCACAAGATGGAGGGTGGATTCTTTCTGGATGTTGTAATCGGACAAGGTACGGCCATCTTCCAACTGCTTGCCAGCAAAGATGAGACGCTGTTGGTCTGGGGGAATGCCTTCCTTGTCTTGGATCTTGGCCTTCACATTCTCAATGGTGTCTGAGGGCTCGACCTCCAGAGTGATGGTCTTGCCTGTGAGGGTTTTGACGAAGATCTGCATACCACCTCGAAGTCTGAGAACCAAGTGAAGGGTGGATTCCTTCTGGATGTTGTAATCAGAGAGAGTGCGGCCATCTTCTAGTTGCTTTCCAGCGAAAATAAGACGCTGTTGGTCTGGGGGAATGCCTTCCTTGTCCTGGATCTTGGCCTTTACATTTTCAATGGTGTCTGAAGGTTCAACCTCCAGAGTGATGGTCTTGCCTGTGAGGGTTTTGACGAAGATCTGCATTCCACCTCGAAGTCTGAGAACCAAATGAAGGGTGGATTCCTTCTGGATGTTGTAGTCAGAGAGGGTGCGGCCATCTTCCAGCTGCTTACCAGCAAAGATGAGACGCTGTTGGTCTGGGGGAATGCCTTCCTTGTCTTGGATCTTGGCCTTTACATTTTCAATGGTATCAGAAGGTTCAACCTCCAGGGTGATGGTCTTGCCTGTGAGGGTCTTAACGAAGATCTGCATACCACCTCGCAGTCTGAGAACCAAGTGAAGGGTAGACTCCTTCTGGATGTTGTAATCGGACAGGGTGCGACCATCTTCTAGTTGTTTACCAGCAAAAATAAGACGCTGTTGATCTGGGGGAATACCTTCTTTGTCCTGGATTTTGGCTTTTACGTTCTCAATGGTGTCTGAAGGTTCAACTTCTAAAGTGATGGTCTTACCTGTAAGGGTTTTCACAAAGATCTGCATACCTCCTCGCAGTCTGAGGACAAGGTGGAGGGTGGATTCCTTCTGGATGTTGTAGTCTGAAAGAGTGCGACCATCCTCCAACTGCTTACCGGCAAAGATAAGACGCTGTTGGTCTGGAGGAATACCTTCCTTGTCCTGGATCTTGGCTTTCACATTCTCAATGGTGTCTGAGGGCTCGACCTCCAGAGTGATGGTCTTGCCTGTGAGGGTTTTGACGAAGATCTGCATACCACCTCGCAGTCTGAGAACCAAGTGAAGGGTAGACTCCTTCTGAATGTTGTAATCGGACAGGGTGCGACCATCTTCTAGCTGCTTTCCAGCAAAAATAAGACGCTGTTGGTCTGGGGGAATGCCTTCTTTGTCTTGAATCTTGGCCTTTACATTTTCAATTGTGTCAGAGGGTTCAACCTCCAGTGTGATGGTCTTGCCTGTAAGTGTTTTGACGAAGATCTGCATACCTCCTCGCAGTCTGAGGACAAGGTGGAGGGTGGATTCCTTCTGGATGTTGTAGTCTGAAAGAGTGCGACCATCCTCCAACTGCTTACCGGCAAAGATGAGACGCTGTTGATCTGGAGGAATACCTTCCTTGTCCTGGATCTTGGCCTTCACATTCTCAATGGTGTCTGAGGGCTCGACCTCCAGAGTGATGGTCTTGCCTGTAAGAGTTTTGACGAAGATCTGCATACCACCTCGCAGTCTGAGTACCAAGTGGAGAGTAGACTCCTTCTGGATGTTGTAGTCGGACAAAGTGCGTCCGTCCTCAAGCTGCTTGCCTGCGAAGATCAACCTCTGCTGATCTGGGGGAATGCCCTCCTTGTCCTGGATCTTGGCCTTTACATTTTCAATGGTATCTGAGGGCTCAACCTCAAGTGTGATGGTCTTGCCTGTGAGAGTTTTCACAAAGATCTGCATCTTGATGCTGCAAAAGAAAATTGCACATTAAAATTCTAATATAAAACAATGATTTCTCGTACAACAAATTCATCAAAAAATAAGTTAACATTATTTCGTATTCAAGTAAAAAATATATTGATCTGAACTACAAAAATGTGGATTTAGGACATGGGAATGAACAGGTCACACTAGATCCACTTAACACTGTTCCTGCATGACAGACTATATATGCATTTGCCACAGTAGCACCACTCCAAACCATACAACCAATTTCATCCACCTAAATTCTAAACGTGGCTGTTACCCACATTATAATAGGCTCAGACAAACCACAGTTCTTCTGGTTCTGAATAAACTATCAACACTACAAACACAAAATGCTAGGCTCCTGCATTAAATGCAGGAATAAAGTTAAATGAACAGGGAAGGGTCTAACTCGAAGAAACCGTGTTACTGGCTGTATCGCAATGGCAAAGTTTGGCATTTCTAAAACAAAACGAATGTGTTCTTTTCAACCCCATCAATTCACAAACCTTCCAATTGTGCAAGTCACAAAACCAACGATTACATATAAACAATACTTAGTACATACGAATATAAATAAGCGTTACTTCACTAGCACTTTTCTCTTTGAAAATTCCTGCAAACACAAACACTTGTACAAAACTACAGCAGCAAGATATTTAGGAAATATAGTATGAAGAGCCGGGCCTAAAACTTGTACTTCACGAAACCTTTCTTTGTTCTGATCGGGTTCAGACGCCACGTCAGAACAGGAAGTCGGGCTGTGACGCTACCGTAATACTTTTACATGCTAATACTGTCCAGTTTAATATTTAGATTATTCTGAAAGCTAAGTAAACGATATTCACCTCTTATATGCGACACAAAATACTATAAAACTGTACGTGCAGATAAAAAGTCTAATATTTACCGGTTATAGTAGCGCAATAGTAACTGATCACAATATCACTCGCTGGGAACTAACTCCAAATTTTCGACAATGGCTTTTATATACTCTTGGGTCACGTGACCTCATCCACGCATGCGCATTGGGTTCGCTGCCTTTGTACGATGATTCAGATAACGTGTTTTTCGAAATTAACTAGTCCAACAAAGGAGTTTATCCCTTATAATACATAGCCACATATTCTATATAAAATGAAGAATCTATAGATATACCACACGAACCGATAATAGTACAGAAATAAATAGACTGACAGAAATAAAAAACGCATTCTCTCCCCCAGCTGATTGCGCGAGAAGCCATGTTTTCGAGAAGGCCTGAGAACACCCATAGGCTTTCCCTGTACGTTGCATCATATAACGTATCCCTGTTATCACTTGGCTTGATATCAATACGTTTTTTCAGGCCCAATCACCTGATAAATGAGTAAAGTAAAGTGAAAACAAGAATAACCAGTGAAGAGTATAAACCACATTCTAAATCGCACATATTTTACGTTGTTTTCAGAGTTCACACAGTAACTACATGTAATGCACTTTATATTTAGTAACTATAATTAAATGTTATTACTACTATTGTTGTTATTGTTACAACTTGTATTGTTATCTTTAAATTTATTATTGGAATTATTATTATCATTAATTCTGTTATTCTTCCTATTATTGTTGTTATTATTTAGATGATTATTTATATTGCTATTATTGTTATAATTATATTTTTGTTCATACTATTAATATCGTTATTATTATTATTATTATTATTATTATTATTATTATTATTATTATTATTATTATTATTAATAATATTATTATTATTACAACTACCACTACTACTATTATTATTGTTGTGGTTTTATTATTATTATTGTTCTCATTTTCATCTCTATCATCATTATTATCACCAATGTTATTATTATGATCATCATTATTATCATGGTTATTTTTATCATAGCATTGCTGATACAATTATCATCATCATCATTAGTTATAATAATCTATCAATTATCCATTGCGTCTACCATTGTTATTACTTCCTGATGGCAACCAATTCCCCTTTTAATCGCATGATTAGCGTTGCCATGGTTACGTATTGCAGGCATTCCAAACACATATATTCAGAAGCATTGTGAGTGGAGGAAAAGCCATTGAAATATAGACTGAAAAATATAGATGGCTTATATGACCAAAATAATTCGGAATTTTTATTTAGTTCGTGGATAAGGTTAAATATAACACCTGAAGAAGGTATCATTGTTTATTATCATTATTATTAACAGATCATTTAAACCATTAAGTGTTAGTAAAATGCCTTGTAATGTTTGATTCTCAAGAGAAGGAAAAAGCGGTGTATTGTTAAAATATATGTACTTTCTTCAAGAATCTCCGACGCAATACGCCAATGACGTGGTTGGGGACACACACACAGAAAGAGAAAGAGAGAGAGAGAGAGAGAGAGAGAGAGAGAGATAGAGAGAGAGAGAGAGAGAGAGAGAGAGAGAGAGAGAGAGAGAGAGAGAGGGGGGGGGGGTAAGAGAGAGAGAGAGAGAGAGAGAGAGAGAGAGAGAGAGAGAATGCGGGGGGTAAGAGAGAGAGAGAGAGAGAGAGAGAGAGAAAGAGAAGAGAGAGGGAGAGAGAGAGAGAGAGAGAGAGAGAGAGAGAGAGAGGGGGGGGGGTAAAAGAGAGAGAGGGGGGGGTAAAAGAGAGAGAGGGGGGGTAAGAGAGAGAGAGAGAGAGAGAGAGACGCCAAAATCCCAAATCGACCTCTCCCCCCCCTTCCCCGTCCACCGTTCCCCACGACCCTCATCGGTTGGGTCGAAGGGAGGAGAATGGGGGAGAGGGAGAGGTAGGGGAGA
>NC_091552.1:15405534-15408381 GCF_042767895.1 Penaeus vannamei
TTTCCTCGGCAGAACTGGACGAACGGCAAAATAACGGGTCGCAATTGTCAGAATGATACTGTGTCTGACGTTGTTTGTGATTGCCATCGTCACCTGATCGCATGACTCTGAAACATCAGGGTCTTTGCCGGCGCCACGGACCGAGAGGGAGATGTGGTGACTTCTTGTTCCAAAGGCCCCTGTGAGTTGAGCGCCACAAGCTTTTAACCATCAGCAGTGAGATTTTCGTTTAGGACTTATTTTCTTCCGTTTATTTATTTGTTCGGTTTATTTAGTTTAGCTTATGTTATCGATCATTTAGGACTTATTTTCTTCCGTTTATCTATTTCTTCAGTTGATTTAGTTTAGCTTATGTTATCGATCATTTAGGACTTATTTTCTTCCGTTTATTTATTTGTTCAGTTTATTTAGTTTAGCTTATGTTATCGATCATTTAGGACTTATTTTCTTCCGTTTATTTATTTGTTCAGTTTATTTAGTTTAGCTTATGTTATCGATCATTTAGGACTTATTTTCTTCCGTTTATCTATTTCTTCAGTTTATTTAGTTTAGCTTATGTTATCGATCATTTAGGACTTATTTTCTTCCGTTTATCTATTTCTTCAGTTTATTTAGTTTAGCTTATGTTTTCCCAACTCAACAATCTCAAAAATAACAGGACATCCTTCCGATACTTGCAGACTGTGTGAATAATGAGTAATGTGTATGTAATACTTGAGTATTGTGTGTCTGAGACAAATAGAAATACAGATTTGGTTAATTTGAGTCAAAGAACCTCTAAAATACCCATCACCCATGATCTATTTTTAAAAGAAGTCCAGGCACTATCAAAGAGCACCTGGCGGCCATTTTAGATTCACTTACATAGAGACGTAAGTCCTTATCTTCAACGCCTACCACGGATAACCTTCCTACGTTCATGTACGCAACTCTAAATACATGCAGACATTTTTTTTTGTACAAGAACACCCTAACTGTACTCTAAGGGCCCGGACTAAACGCGAAATAAGGGGAGACGTTGTTGACCAAAAAGTGGGAATCAGCAACACTCGAACTCTCACTGAGTCTCTCATCTCGAAGGCATCTCGTCTAAGGGAGTTACCATCCTGCTCTCTATGTTGGGTTTTCTCTCGCTGTTTTTCTTATGCTGTTTTGCGTTATTTTTTTTCTGTTTGTGTTTGTTTTCCTGCTGAGCTCTTTGTCCGACTCTCTCTCTCCCTCTCTCTCTCTCTCTCCCTGTAAGAATCTTCTCTCTCCCCTTCCATTTTCCATCCAATCTCATCCTCTCCATCCATATCCATTTCACCTTCTCAATCGTCTTTTTCTTCTGTTTCATCTCCTCTTCCTCCCCCCCACCACCTCCTTCTCTTCTTCTTCCTCCTCCTACCTCTTCTTCTTCTTCCTCCTCCTCTCTCTTCTTCTTCTCCTCCTCCTCCCTTTTCTTCTCCTCCTCCTCCTCCTCCCTCTTTTTCTCCTCTTCCTCCTCCTCCTTCCACCTGCTCTTTCTTTTTCTTCCCCCCTCCCCCTTTTTTCCAACCCCTCACTGATGACGTCAGAGATAATACCCCGCTCTGTATCGAGGCCACGTTGCGTTATATAAATGGAAACAAACATACGAACAAATCACCATAACAACAAAATAACGAAAAGTTTATTTTCATTTTATATAACGTTAAAGAGGATTTAGGAGAAGTTAAAAAAGAAGGGATGATGCGTAGGGTGCAAAGAAAGAATCAGAATCACATGCTTCTGTTTAGCTAAGTAATGTTCATTTATATGTTTACATTTATAAAGCATGTTAAAGGTAATATGGCTGGGGTCTTTTAGAGTAACGATCCCTTAGGAAGGCCCGTTGAAGCAAAATTTAGATAAAATAACTGTATAAAATAAGTCTTTAGACAAAATAACAGTAATTATCATCAATAATTCGTATAGAAACAAGGGTGAGGTTAGGCAATAGTTCACTGGGACATAAGGGTGCATTTGCGTTTGGTTTAGGGTGAAAAACGGTCTACGAGCATATTCACAGTTTATGCATTCATGACAAATGCATATTTTGTACAAAACTGCATATTTTAATAACCGTGAAAGGTAAAGGTAAAGTGGAAGGCTGGCAGAGTTAATATAACTTTTATGATTATGATTTATAATTTAGTTTGAATTCCATTTGTTATCATGATATATATTTTTTTCTTTCTTTTTTTTTCCTTTTTCTTTTTGTTTCTTTTCATTTTTTTTTCCTTTGCTGTGATATGCTGTCTGTATATTTGCTTCTAAATTACCCTGTGTGTGTGCAAGGAATGGCCGGGGTCACAGCAGAGTGAAAGCGTGAAGAAGGTAAATAGCATGAATATAGGGTGAAAGGGATAAATGATAGGGGGACAGGATAAGAGTGAATGTAGGATATTATGAGAGGGTGGATGAAGTGACAGTAAGGGCATTGTAACAGTAAAAAGTGTAAAGGGAAATACAATTGGGTGACTGGGTGATATTAAGAGTGAAAAGAGTGAATATAGAGAGAACGGATTAGAAGTGAATAAGGTGTAAAGTGCAGAAGAGGTGCAATATAGGCCAACTTAATACACAGTACAAGAAAAACACTTGAAAAAATATATGAATATGAATATTTTCTTTGATATAAGTGAACGGACCCCATAGCGTGGGTTTGCACCTCCTCCCCCCCCCTATCCCCCTTCCCTCGCCATGGCACCTGTTCAAAGCACGTCTTGCAAGCATCGATAGAGAACCGAGAATTCAACTTTGTCACGGAATAAACATTTGCAAACGTCAGCGTAAAATCGTACTTGCACCTGGTTGTCTCTCTCTCTCTCTCTGTCTCTCTCTCTC
>NC_091552.1:15431381-15433881 GCF_042767895.1 Penaeus vannamei
ATCTACCTACATGGCTCTATGTCTACCAGTCTACTTGCTTGTCTTTCAGTCTATCTATCTACCTGCTTATCTCTTTGTCTACCTATCTACTTATTTGTCTCTATGTCTATCTATCTACCTGCCTCTCTACCTATCTATCTCCCCGCATGTCTCTCCGTCTATCTATCTCCCTGCATATGTATTTATGCCTCTACCCATCTACACATCCTACCTATCTACCAACCCATGCCTCCCTGTGCCTTTCTGCCTTCCCCCCCTCCCCCAATCCAGCCCCCAGGACCACGCAGGACGGCTCGGGGCGAAGGGCGGAGGGCGGAGGGCGGAGGGCGGAGGGCGGAGGGCGGAGGGCGCGGCCGGGTGACATCTGCAGAGAGACAACGAGGGTGCGAGCGCGGCGGCGGCAGAGGTCGCGCGAAGGTCATCCCAGGTCGCATTAAAACTTCACATTCGATATCCCTCCTGCATGACTCGGTTCTTGGTGGGGAGGGGGTTGGGGTTGGGGGTGGGGGTTGGGGTGGGGGTTGGGGTTTGGGTAGAGAGAGGGGGGAAGGAGGAGGAGGTGGAAAAGGCGGAGGGGATGGAGGGGGTCGAGAAGCAGGGAAGGGGTTAGAGAGGGAGGAGGAAGGGTAAAACAAGGGGGAGGGAGTAGAGAAGGGATGGGGGTAGAGAGGGGTTGGGGTTGGGGTGGGGTAGAGAGAGGGGGGAAGTAGGAGGAGGTGGAAAAGGGGGAAGGGATGGAAGGGGGTTGGAGAAGCAGGGAAGGGGTTAGAGACGGAGGAGGAAAGGTAAAAAAAAGGGGGAGGGAGTAGAGAGGGGATGGGGGTAGAGAGGGGGTGGGGTTGAGGTGGGGCTAGAGAGGGGGAGGAGGAGGAAGTAGTGAAGGGGGAAGGGTTGGAGGGGTGAGGATGGAGAAGCAGGGAAGGGGTTAGAGAGGGAGGAGGAGGATTAGAAAAAGGTTGGAGGGAGTAGAGAGGGGATGGGGGGATGGAGAAGCGGTGGAGGATGGGGGTAGAGTGGGGGTGGGAGAGGCTTTGGATTATAAATTGAAATCTGAATGCATTTCAATTTCAAAATGCAGTTAATTTTCAACCGGCATTTATATTTTTTCAGACAGCTGTATGAAAATATACTTTTTTATATATATATTTCAATTGGTTAAACCGTTCTGACTCATTTTCCAAAAATATCTGTTTCAGGTTTATAGAGGGCTTATGTTCAAGAGAAAAGCTAAATCTATTTAAGCTAGGTAGGATTGAAAGCTCAAAAAAATCTATCCAAATGCTTTTCTGTTTCAGATAAAATGTAAATGAATACTGCCTATTTTTTTATTTAGAGAGAATGCAGAATGAAGCAGAGTAGATGTTATCCCTATATGAAAAGGAAGTGTGATGAAAACGTAATTATACATTCAGAGAAAGGGGGAGGCAAAAGGGGGAGAGGGATTGAATAGAGTAAATGGCAACTCTTATTTCTTTAAAAGTATTTATTTCCGTCCTTATGTGCATAAATTCCAAAAATAGATATATTATTTATCATGTGTTTATAAATATCTAAATGTAAGCATTTTTCTTCATTCATTTTTTTTTTTTGTTTTCTAGTTTTTTTAACTTCTTTTAGGGTCGTGTGTTTGTGGTTTCTTTTCGCGTTCTTGTAAGCCCGTTCGTCTATTGGATTTCTCCCTAGGCATTCAGTCTCCTTTTTCTTTTCCCCAGAAGTTTCTCATGTTTGGAAAGGGAAGCAAGAAAAGCATGATGGCAGAAAAGATTTAAGGCATTGAATGATTATACAATTATATATTCATTTCAGAAGCTATTTTGTTTCATTTAAGTTACTCTTATTGTTTTTTTTTTTTTTGGCATGTTAGTTCATGTTCGTGAATGATTAGCAACCCATCTTAATTATCTTTTCTAACTTATCCTTATTTCTACCCCTAAAATACGTATCTTCCCTTCTTTTTTTCCATTTTCTCTCCATTTAGCTATTCGTTTCCAAAGGACGAAAGGAGGAAATCAAAAGAAGAAAACATAGGCCTATCTCGCTACAATAGGAAGTATCTAGAACCGCATTGGTCGTTTATGTAAGAGCTAAGGTGACGTAATCCTGCGATAGAGTGTCTAGGGTTATATCAGCTTTAAGTTCTCAACAGCTTATTGTCATGAGTCTATCGGCTAGTAATTCGCTAGTAGATGCATAGGTAAAACACGTTAATAAAAAGTATCGTAGCATTTTGTTTACACCAAGAATCATATATTTCGTCTCTGCGAACTGCGCCGAAACAAAACACCCAACGTCTTTATCTAAATACGGCAAGAAATGGGAAGACTAAGGGTCCAAATCTCTTTCTAAAGGGGGAATAAATCACCACGACCTAGAAACAACAACATGATAATAAAAAAAGATTAATTCGGAGATAAGGGAAGCGGCAGGGAAGGCTTAAGCAAACCAACGACGCAGTAGGTAGGTCGCCCGCTCCAGGTATTGATCCGTTGTTGCCTCCTCC
>NC_091552.1:15446381-15461381 GCF_042767895.1 Penaeus vannamei
AATGATAATAATAGTAATGATAATAATAGTAATGATAATAATAGTAATGATAACAATAATAATAATAATATTAATAATAATAATAATATTAATAACAATAATGATAGTATTGATTATTATAATAACAATGAAAATGAATATAAAAATGAAAATAGTGCCACTGGCATCACTTATATATATGTCATGATACAAAACCATGTATAAATGATATTAAGAAACATCTTACTTAATAAAGAATACACAAAACGATTCAGTATCCGCCATTTTTCCCAGAATGAGAATAGTTAAATCTTTTCACACAATGACATCAGGTCAAGCGAGGTCAACACCGTTCCCCATCACACGGATCCTCTCCCGGTTCCCCCACTACCTGTGCGGGTTGTGTTTCCTAGTGGCTGTTTCGTTAAGATAACCCTCATTCCATTCCCATACATATACTCCCGTGATCCTATAAAGCGTTCAGTAAGTTTCGGGAATTCGAGTGCGTGGGTGCGCAGTCTCGTAGCTCAGGCTTAGGCGTGGAGTGAGGTGTTTGTTTGTGACCGTTGGTGTTTTCGAGTTAGCAACGTGTTCGGTATTCTGTTTGGTGTAAATTGGCTATACTTTATCCTTGCTTTCTTGTATATACGATGTAACATTTGCAGTTGGTTTTGACTTCGGGCAAAATGATTCCTGACGTCTTCGCAAGTGTTATCCACACAGGAAGATTGGTCCCCGTCGTGTACACATGGGATATCTTCGGAAAGAGTGGTTCCTGACGTCTTCACAGGGGATGTCTCCGGACAGAGTAACTCCTGACGTCCGCTGCAGAGTCGTTACAGGGGGTGTCTTTGGTCAGTGTGGATCCTGACGTCTTCAGATGTCCTCCGGCAGAGTGTAGCCTGACGTCTTCAGATGTCCTCCGGCAGAGTGTAGCCTGACGTCTTCAGATGTCCTCCGGCAGAGTGTAGCCTGACGTCTTCAGATGTCCTCCGGCAGAGTGTAGCCTGACGTCTTCAGATGTCCTCCGGCAGAGTGTAGCCTGACGTCTTCAGATGTCCTCCGGCAGAGTGTAGCCTGACGTCTTCAGATGTCCTCCGGCAGAGTGTAGCCTGACGTCTTCAGATGTCCTCCGGCAGAGTGTAGCCTGACGTCTTCAGATGTCCTCCGGCAGAGTGTAGCCTGACGTCTTCAGATGTCCTCCGGCAGAGTGTAGCCTGACGTCTTCAGATGTCCTCCGGCAGAGTGTAGCCTGACGTCTTCAGATGTCCTCCGGCAGAGTGTAGCCTGACGTCTTCAGATGTCCTCCGGCAGAGTGTAGCCTGACGTCTTCAGATGTCCTCCGGCAGAGTGTAGCCTGACGTCTTCAGATGTCCTCCGGCAGAGTGTAGCCTGACGTCTTCAGATGTCCTCCGGCAGAGTGTAGCCTGACGTCTTCAGATGTCCTCCGGCAGAGTGTAGCCTGACGTCTTCAGATGTCCTCCGGCAGAGTGTAGCCTGACGTCTTCAGATGTCCTCCGGCAGAGTGTAGCCTGACGTCTTCAGATGTCCTCCGGCAGAGTGTAGCCTGACGTCTTCAGATGTCCTCCGGCAGAGTGTAGCCTGACGTCTTCAGATGTCCTCCGGCAGAGTGTAGCCTGACGTCTTCAGATGTCCTCCGGCAGAGTGTAGCCTGACGTCTTCAGATGTCCTCCGGCAGAGTGTAGCCTGACGTCTTCAGATGTCCTCCGGCAGAGTGTAGCCTGACGTCTTCAGATGTCCTCCGGCAGAGTGTAGCCTGACGTCTTCAGATGTCCTCCGGCAGAGTGTAGCCTGACGTCTTCAGATGTCCTCCGGCAGAGTGTAGCCTGACGTCTTCACAGGGTATGTCCTCCGGCAGAGTGTAGCCTGACGTCTTCAGATGTCCTCCGGCAGAGTGTAGCCTGACGTCTTCAGATGTCCTCCGGCAGAGTGTAGCCTGACGTCTTCAGATGTCCTCCGGCAGAGTGTAGCCTGACGTCTTCAGATGTCCTCCGGCAGAGTGTAGCCTGACGTCTTCAGATGTCCTCCGGCAGAGTGTAGCCTGACGTCTTCAGATGTCCTCCGGCAGAGTGTAGCCTGACGTCTTCAGATGTCCTCCGGCAGAGTGTAGCCTGACGTCTTCAGATGTCCTCCGGCAGAGTGTAGCCTGACGTCTTCACAGGGTATGTCCTCCGACAGAGAGTAGACTGACGTCTTCACAGGGTATGTCCTCCGACAGAGAGTAGACTGACGTCTTCACAGGGTATGTCCTCCGACAGAGAGTAGACTGACGTCTTCACAGGGTATGTCCTCCGACAGAGAGTAGACTGACGTCTTCACAGGGTATGTCCTCCGACAGAGAGTAGACTGACGTCTTCACAGGGTATGTCCTCCGACAGAGAGTAGACTGACGTCTTCACAGGGTATGTCCTCCGGCAGAGAGTAGACTGACGTCTTCACAGGGTATGTCCTCCGGCAGAGAGTAGACTGACGTCTTCACAGGGTATGTCCTCCGGCAGAGAGTAGCCTGACGTCTTCACAGGGTATGTCCTCCGACAGAGAGTAGCCTGACGTCTTCACAGGGTATGTCCTCCGACAGAGAGTAGCCTGACGTCTTCACAGGGTATGTCCTCCGACAGAGAGTAGCCTGACGTCTTCACAGGGTATGTCCTCCGACAGAGAGTAGCCTGACGTCTTCACAGGGTATGTCCTCCGACAGAGTGTAGCCTGACGTCTTCACAGGGTATGTCCTCCGACAGAGTGTAGCCTGACGTCTTCACAGGGTATGTCCTCCGACAGAGTGTAGCCTGACGTCTTCACAGGGTATGTCCTCCGACAGAGTGTAGCCTGACGTCTTCACAGGGTATGTCCTCCGGCAGAGAGTAGCCTGACGTCTTCACAGGGTATGTCCTCCGGCAGAGAGTAGCCTGACGTCTTCACAGGGTATGTCCTCCGGCAGAGTGTAGCCTGACGTCTTCACAGGGTATGTCCTCCGGCAGAGTGTAGCCTGACGTCTTCACAGGGTATGTCCTCCGGCAGAGTGTAGCCTGACGTCTTCACAGGGTATGTCCTCCGGCAGAGTGTAGCCTGACGTCTTCACAGGGTATGTCCTCCGGCAGAGTGTAGCCTGACGTCTTCACAGGGTATGTCCTCCGACAGAGAGTAGCCTGACGTCTTCACAGGGTATGTCCTCCGACAGAATGTAGCCTGACGTCTTCACAGGGTATGTCCTCCGACAGAGAGTAGCCTGACGTCTTCACAGGGTATGTCCTCCGACAGAGTGTAGCCTGACGTCTTCACAGGGTATGTCCTCCGGCAGAGTGTAGCCTGACGTCTTCACAGGGTATGTCCTCCGGCAGAGTGTAGCCTGACGTCTTCACAGGGTATGTCCTCCGGCAGAGTGTAGCCTGACGTCTTCACAGGGTATGTCCTCCGACAGAGAGTAGCCTGACGTCTTCACAGGGTATGTCCTCCGACAGAGAGTAGCCTGACGTCTTCACAGGGTATGTCCTCCGACAGAGAGTAGCCTGACGTCTTCACAGGGTATGTCCTCCGACAGAGAGTAGCCTGACGTCTTCACAGGGGGTGTCTTCGTGCAGAGTGTAGCCTGACGTCTTCACAGGGTATGTCCTCCGGCAGAGTGTAGCCTGACGTCTTCACAGGGTATGTCCTCCGGCAGAGTGTAGCCTGACGTCTTCACAGGGTATGTCCTCCGGCAGAGTGTAGCCTGACGTCTTCACAGGGTATGTCCTCCGGCAGAGAGTAGCCTGACGTCTTCACAGGGTATGTCCTCCGACAGAGTGTAGCCTGACGTCTTCACAGGGTATGTCCTCCGGCAGAGTGTAGCCTGACGTCTTCACAGGGTATGTCCTCCGGCAGAGTGTAGCCTGACGTCTTCACAGGGGTGTCATCGGACAGAGTGGATCCTGACGTCTTCACAGGGGGAGTCTTCGTGCAGAGTGGATCGTGACGCCTTCACAGGGGGTGTCTTCGTGCAGAGTGGATCCTGACGCCTTCACAGGGGGTGTCTTCGTGCAGAGTGGATCGTGACGCCTTCACAGGGGGTGTCTTCGTGCAGAGTGGATCGTGACGCCTTCACAGGGGGTGTGTTCGTGCAGAGTGGATCGTGACGTCTTCACAGGGGTGTCTTCGGACAGAGTGGATACTGACGTCTTCACAGGGGGTGTCTTCGTGCAGAGTGGATCGTGACGTCTTCACAGGGGGTGTGTTCGGGCAGAGTGGATCCTGACGTCTTCACAGGGTATGTCTTCGGGCAGAGTGGATCCTGACGTCTTCACAGGGGGTGTCTTCGTGCAGAGTGGATCGTGACGTCTTCACAGGGGTGTCTTCGGACAGAGTGGATCCTGACGTCTTCAAAGGGGGTGTCTTCGTGCAGAGTGAATCGTGACGTCTTAACAGGGGGTGTCTTCGTGCAGAGTGGATCCTGACGTCTTCACAGGGTATGTCCTCCGGCAGAGTGTAGCCTGACGTCTTCACAGGGTATGTCCTCCGGCAGAGAGTAGCCTGACGTCTTCATAGGGTATGTCCTCCGGCAGAGAGTAGCCTGACGTCTTCACAGGGTATGTCCTCCGGCAGAGAGTAGCCTGACGTCTTCACAGGGTATGTCCCCCGGCAGAGAGTAGCCTGACGTCTTCACAGGGTATGTCCTCCGACAGAGTGTAGCCTGACGTCTTCACAGGGTATGTCCTCCGGCAGAGAGTAGCCTGACGTCTTCACAGGGTATGTCCTCCGGCAGAATGTAGCCTGACGTCTTCACAGGGTATGTCCTCCGACAGAATGTAGCCTGACGTCTTCACAGGGTATGTCCTCCGACAGAGTGTAGCCTGACGTCTTCACAGGGTATGTCCTCCGGCAGAGAGTAGCCTGACGTCTTCACAGGGTATGTCCTCCGGCAGAGTGTAGCCTGACGTCTTCACAGGGTATGTCCTCCGGCAGAGTGTAGCCTGACGTCTTCACAGGGTATGTCCTCCGACAGAGAGTAGCCTGACGTCTTCACAGGGTATGTTCTCCGACAGAGAGTAGCCTGACGTCTTCACAGGGGTGTCATCGGACAGAGTGGATCCTGACGTCTTCACAGGGGGTGTCATCGGACAGAGTGGATCCTGACGTCTTCACAGGGGGTGTCTTCGTGCAGAGTGGATCGTGACGTCTTCACAGGGGGTGTCTTCGTGCAGAGTGGATCGTGACGTCTTCACAGGGGGTGTCTTCGTGCAGAGTGGATCCTGACGTCTTCACAGGGGGTGTCTTCGTGCAGAGTGGATCGTGACGTCTTCACAGGGGTGTCTTCGAACAGAGTGGATCCTGACGCCTTCACAGGGGGTGTCTTCGTGCAGAGTGGATCGTGACGTCTTCAAAGGGGGTGTCTTCGGACAGAGTGGATCGTGACGTCTTCACAGGGGGAGTGTTCGGGCAGAGTGGATCGCGACGTCTTCACAGGGGGTGTCTTCGGGCAGAGGGGATCCTGACGTCTTCAGAGGGGGTGTCTTCGGGCAGAGTGGATCGTGACGTCTTCACAGGGGGTGTGTTCGGGCAGAGTGGATCCTGACGTCTTCACAGGGGGTGTCTTCGTGCAGAGTGGATCCTGACGTCTTCACAGGGGGTGTCTTCGTGCAGAGTGGATCGTGACGTCTTCACAGGGGTGTCTTCGGACAGAGTGGATCCTGACGTCTTCAAAGGGGGTGTCTTCGTGCAGAGTGAATCGTGACGTCTTCACAGGGGGTGTCTTCGTGCAGAGTGGATCGTGACGTCTTCACAGGGGGTGTCTTCGTGCAGAGTGAATCGTGACGTCTTCACAGGGGGTGTCTTCGTGCAGAGTGAATCGTGACGTCTTCACAGGGGGTGTCTTCGTGCAGAGTGAATCGTGACGTCTTCACAGGGGGTGTCTTCGTGCAGAGTGGATCGTGACGTCTTCACAGGGGGTGTCCTCCGACAGAGAGTAGCCTGACGTCTTCACAGGGTATGTCCTCCGACAGAGAGTAGCCTGACGTCTTCACAGGGTATGTCCTCCGACAGAGAGTAGCCTGACGTCTTCACAGGGTATGTCCTCCGACAGAGAGTAGCCTGACGTCTTCACAGGGGGTGTCTTCGTGCAGAGTGGATCGTGACGTCTTCACAGGGGGTGTCTTCGGGCAGAGTGGATCCTGACGTCTTCACAGGGGGTGTCTTCGGGCAGAGTGGATCCTGACGTCTTCACAGGGGGTGTCTTCGGGCAGAGTGGATCCTGACGTCTTCACAGGGGGTGTCTTCGTGGAGAGTGGATCCTGACGTCTTCACAGGGGGTGTCATCGTGCAGAGTGGATCCTGACGTCTTCACAGGGGGTGTCTTCGGACAGAGTGGATCGTGACGTCTTCACAGGGGGTTTCTTCGTGCAGAGTGGATCCTGACGTCTTCACAGGGGGTGTCTTCGTGGAGAGTGGATCCTGACGTCTTCACAGGGGGTTTCTTCGTGCAGAGTGGATACTGACGTCTTCACAGGGGGTGTCATCGTGCAGAGTGGATCCTGACGTCTTCACAGGGGGTGTCTTCGGACAGAGTGGATCGTGACGTCTTCACAGGGGGTGTCTTCGGGCAGAGTGGATCCTGACGTCTTCACAGGGGGTGTCATCGTGCAGAGTGGATCCTGACGTCTTCACAGGGGGTGTCTTCGGGCAGAGTGGATCCTGACGTCTTCACAGGGGGTGTCTTCGGGCAGAGTGGATCGTGACGTCTTCACAGGGTGTGTCTTCGTGCAGAGTGGATCCTGACGTCTTCACAGGGGGTGTCTTCGTGCAGAGTGGATCCTGACGTCTTCACAGGGGGTGTCTTCGTGCAGAGTGGATCCTGACGTCTTCACAGGGGGTGTGTTCGGGCAGAGTGGATCCTGACGTCTTCACAGGGGGTGTCTTCGTGCAGAGTGGATCCTGACGTCTTCACAGGGGGTGTGTTCGTGCAGAGTGGATCCTGACGTCTTCACAGGGGGTGTGTTCGTGCAGAGTGGATCCTGACGTCTTCACAGGGGGTGTGTTCGTGCAGAGTGGATCCTGACGTCTTCACAGGGGGTGTCTTCGTGCAGAGTGGATCGTGACGTCTTCACAGGGGGTGTCTTCGTGCAGAGTGGATCGTGACGTCTTCACAGGGGGTGTCTTCGTGCAGAGTGGATCGTGACGTCTTCACAGGGGTGTCTTCGTGCAGAGTGGATCCTGACGTCTTCACAGGGGTGTCTTCGTGCAGAGTGGATCCTGACGTCTTCAATGGGGGTGTCTTCGTGCAGAGTGGATCGTGACGTCTTCACAGGGGGTTTGTTCGTGCAGAGTGGATCCTGACGTCTTCACAGGGTTTGTCTTCGTGCAGAGTGGATCCTGACGTCTTCACAAGGGATGTCTTCGGGCAGAGTGGATCATGACGTCTTCACAGGGGGTTTCTTCGGACAGAGTGGATCCTGACGTCTTCACAAGGGATGTCTTCGGGCAGAGTGGATCGTGACGTCTTCACAGGGGGTGTCTTCGGGCAGAGTGGATCCTGACGTCTTCACAGGGGGTGTCTTCGTGCAGAGTGGATCCTAGCGTCTTCACAGGGGGTGTGTTCGGGCAGAGTGGATCCTAGCGTCTTCACAGGGGGTGTCTTCGTGCAGAGTGGATCCTGACGTCTTCACAGGGGGTGTCTTCGGGCAGAGTGGATCCTGACGTCTTCACAGGGGGTGTCTTTGGGCAGAGTGGATCCTGACGTCTTCACAGGGGGTGTCTTTGGGCAGAATGGATCCTGACGTCTTCACAGGGGGTGTCTTCGTGCAGAGTGGATCCTGACGTCTTCACAGGGGGTGTCTTCGGGCAGAGTGGATCCTGACGGCTTCACAGGGGGTTTCTTCTGACAGAGTGGATCCTGACGTCTTCACAGGGGGTGTCTTCGTGCAGAGTGGATCGTGACGTCTTCACAGGGGGTGTCTTCGTGCAGAGTGGATCGTGACGTCTTCACAGGGGGTGTCTTCGTGCAGAGTGGATCGTGACGTCTTCACAGGGGGTGTCTTCGTGGAGAGTGGATCGTGACGTCTTCACAGGGGGTGTCTTCGTGCAGAGTGGATCGTGACGTCTTCACAGGGGGTTTCTTCGGGCGGAGTGGATCCTGACGTCTTCACAGGGTGTGTCCTCGGGCAGAGTGGATCCTGACGTCTTCACAGGGGGTTTCTTCGTGCAGAGTGGATCCTGACGTCTTTATAGGGGATGTCTTCCGTCAGAGTGGATCGTGACGTCTTCACAGGGGATGTCTTCGGGCAGAGTGGATCCTGACGTCTTCACATGGGTGTCTTCATGCAGAGTGGATCGTGACGTCTTCACAGGGGGTGTCTTCGGGCAGAGTGGATCCTGACGTCTTCACATGGGTGTCTTCATGCAGAGTGGATCGTGACGTCTTCACAGGGGATGTCTTCGGGCAGAGTGGATCCTGACGTCTTCACATGGGTGTCTTCATGCAGAGTGGATCGTGACGTCTTCACAGGGGATGTCTTCGGGCAGAGTGGATCCTGACGTCTTCACAGGGGGTGTCTTCGTGCAGAGTGGATCCTGACGTCTTCACAGGGGGTGTGTTCGTGCAGAGTGGATCCTGACGTCTTCACAGGGGGTGTCTTCGGGAAGAGTGGATCCTGACGTCTTCACAGGGTGTGTGTTCGGGCAGAGTGGATCCTGACGTCTTCACAGGGGGTGTCTTCATGCAGAGTGGATCGTGACGTCTTCACAGGGGGTGTCTTCGTGCAGAGTGGATCCTGACGTCTTCACAGGGGGTGTGTTCGGGCAGAGTGGATCGTGACGTCTTCACAGGGGGTGTCTTCGTGCAGAGTGGATCGTGACGTCTTCACAGGGGGTGTCTTCGTGCAGAGTGGATCGTGACGTCTTCACAGGGGGTGTCTTCGTGCAGAGTGGATCCTGACGTCTTCACAGGGGGTGTCTTCGTGCAGAGTGGATCCTGACGTCTTCACAGGGGGTGTCTTCGTGCAGAGTGGATCCTGACGTCTTCACAGGGGGTGTCTTCGTGCAGAGTGGATCCTGACGTCTTCACAGGGGGTGTCTTCGTGCAGAGTGGATCCTGACGTCTTCACAGGGGGTGTCTTCGTGCAGAGTGGATCCTGACGTCTTCACAGGGGGTGTCTTCGTGCAGAGTGGATCCTGACGTCTTCACAGGGGGTGTCTTCGTGCAGAGTGGATCCTGACGTCTTCACAGGGGGTGTCTTCGTGCAGAGTGGATCCTGACGTCTTCACAGGGGGTGTCTTCGTGCAGAGTGGATCCTGACGTCTTCACAGGGGGTGTCTTCGTGCAGAGTGGATCCTGACGTCTTCACAGGGGGTGTCTTCGTGCAGAGTGGATCGTGACGTCTTCACAGGGGGTGTCTTCGTGCAGAGTGGATCCTGACGTCTTCACAGGGGGTGTCTTCGTGCAGAGTGGATCCTGACGTCTTCACAGGGGGTGTCTTCGTGCAGAGTGGATCGTGACGTCTTCACAGGGGGTGTCTTCGTGCAGAGTGGATCGTGACGTCTTCACAGGGGGTGTCTTCGTGCAGAGTGGATCGTGACGTCTTCACAGGGGGTGTCTTCGTGCAGAGTGGATCCTGACGTCTTCACAGGGGGTGTCTTCGTGCAGAGTGGATCGTGACGTCTTCACAGGGGGTGTCTTCGTGCAGAGTGGATCCTGACGTCTTCACAGGGGGTGTCTTCGTGCAGAGTGGATCGTGACGTCTTCACAGGGGGTGTCTTCGGGCAGAGTGGATCCTGACGTCTTCACAGGGGGTGTCTTCGTGCAGAGTGGATCGTGACGTCTTCACAGGGGGTGTCTTCGTGCAGAGTGGATCCTGACGTCTTCACAGGGGGTGTCTTCGTGCAGAGTGGATCCTGACGTCTTCACAGGGGGTGTCTTCGTGCAGAGTGGATCCTGACGTCTTCACAGGGGGTGTCTTCGTGCAGAGTGGATCGTGACGTCTTCACAGGGGTGTCTTCGTGCAGAGTGGATCGTGACGTCTTCACAGGGGGTGTCTTCGTGCAGAGTGGATCCTGACGTCTTCACAGGGGGTGTCTTCGTGCAGAGTGGATCGTGACGTCTTCACAGGGGGTGTCTTCGTGCAGAGTGGATCCTGACGTCTTCACAGGGGGTGTCTTCGTGCAGAGTGGATCCTGACGTCTTCACAGGGGGTGTCTTCGTGCAGAGTGGATCGTGACGTCTTCACAGGGGGTGTCTTCGGGCAGAGTGGATCCTGACGTCTTCACAGGGGGTGTCTTCGTGCAGAGTGGATCCTGACGTCTTCACAGGGGGTGTCTTCGTGCAGAGTGGATCGTGACGTCTTCACAGGGGGTGTCTTCGTGCAGAGTGGATCCTGACGTCTTCACAGGGTGTGTCTTCGTGCAAAGTGGATCGTGACGTCTTCACAGGGGATGTCTCCGTGCAGAGTGGATCCTGACGTCTTCATAGGGGGTGCCTTCGTGCAGAGTGGATCGTGACGTCTTCACAGGGGGTGTCTTCGTGCAGAGTGGATCGTGACGTCTTCACAGGGGATGTCTTCGTGCAAAGTGGATCGTGACGTCTTCACAGGGGATGTCTTCGGGCAGAGTGGATCCTGACTTCTATACAGGGTGTGTCTTCGGGCAGAGTGGATCCTGACGTCTTCACAGGGGGTGTCTTCGTGCAGAGTGGATCGTGACATCTTCACAGGCGGTGTCTTTGTGCAGAGTGGATCGTGACGTCTTCACAGGGGATGTCTTCGTGCAAAGTGGATCGTGACGTCTTCACAGGGGTGTCTTCGGGCAGAGTGGATCCTGACGTCTTCACAGGGGTGTCTTCGGGCAGAGTGGATCCTGACGTCTTCACAGGGGTGTCTTCGGGCAGAGTGGATCCTGACGTCTTCACAGGGGTGTCTTCGGGCAGAGTGGATCGTGACGTCTTCACAGGGGGTGTCTTCGGGCAGAGTGGATCCTGACGTCTTCACAGGGGGTGTCTTCGTGCAGAGTGGATCGTGACGTCTTCACAGGGGGTGTCTTCGTGCAGAGTGGATCGTGACGTCTTCACAGGGGGTGTCTTCGTGCAGAGTGGATCGTGACGTCTTCACAGGGGGTGTCTTCGTGCAGAGTGGATCGTGACGTCTTCACAGGGGGTGTCTTCGTGCAGAGTGGATCGTGACGTCTTCACAGGGGGTGTCTTCGGACAGAGTGGATCGTGACGTCTTCACAGGGGTGTCTTCGTGCAGAGTGGATCGTGACGTCTTCACAGGGGGTGTCTTCGTGCAGAGTGGATCCTGACGTCTTCACAGGGGGTGTCTTCGGGCAGAGTGGATGTGTTTGGGCAAAGTGGATCCTGACGTCTTCACAGGGGTGTGTTCGGGCAGAGTGGATCGTGACGTCTTCACAGGGGGTGTCTTCGTGCAGAGTGGATCGTGACGTCTTCACAGGGGGTGTCTTCGTGCAGAGTGGATCGTGACGTCTTCACAGGGGGTGTCTTCGTGCAGAGTGGATCGTGACGTCTTCACAGGGGGTGTCTTCGGGCAGAGTGGATCCTGACGTCTTCACAGGGGGTGTCTTCGTGCAAAGTGGATCGTGACGTTTTCACAGGGGGTGTCTTCGTGCAAAGTGGATCGTGACGTCTTCACAGGGGGTGTGTTCGGGCAGAGTGGATCCTGACGTCTTCACAGGGGGTGTCTTCGTGCAAAGTGGATCGTGACGTCTTCACAGGGGGTGTCTTCGTGCAGAGTGGATCCTGACGTCTTCACAGGGGGTGTCTTCGTGCAGAGTGGATCGTGACGTCTTCACAGGGGGTGTCTTCGTGCAGAGTGGATCGTGACGTCTTCACAGGGGGTGTGTTCGGGCAGAGTGGATCCTGACGTCTTCACAGGGGGTGTCTTCGTGCAGAGTGGATCGTGACGTCTTCACAGGGGGTGTCTTCGTGCAGAGTGGATCGTGACGTCTTCACAGGGGGTGTCTTCGTGCAGAGTGGATCGTGACGTCTTCACAGGGGGTGTCTTCGGGCAGAGTGGATCCTGACGTCTTCACAGGGGGTGTCTTCGTGCAGAGTGGATCCTGACGTCTTCACAGGGGGTGTCTTCGTGCAGAGTGGATCGTGACGTCTTCACAGGGGGTGTCTTCGTGCAGAGTGGATCGTGACGTTTTCACAGGGGGTGTGTTCGGGCAGAGTGGATCCTGACGTCTTCACAGGGGGTGTCTTCGTGCAAAGTGGATCGTGACGTCTTCACAGGGGGTGTCTTCGTGCAAAGTGGATCCTGACGTCTTCACAGGGGGTGTCTTCGTGCAGAGTGGATCGTGACGTCTTCACAGGGGGTGTCTTCGTGCAAAGTGGATCGTGACGTCTTCACAGGGGGTGTGTTCGGGCAGAGTGGATCGTGACGTCTTCACAGGGGGTGTCTTCGTGCAGAGTGGATCGTGACGTCTTCACAGGGGGTGTCCGTGCAGAGTGGCTCCTGACGTCTTCACAGGGGGTGTCTTCGTGCAGAGTGGATCGTGACGTCTTCACAGGGGGTGTCTTCGGGCAGAGTGGATCCTGACGTCTTCACAGGGGGTGTCTTCGTGCAAAGTGGATCGTGACGTCTTCACAGGGGGTGTCTTCGTGCAAAGTGGATCCTGACGTCTTCACAGGGGGTGTCTTCGTGCAGAGTGGATCGTGACGTCTTCACAGGGGGTGTCTTCGTGCAAAGTGGATCGTGACGTCTTCACAGGGGGTGTGTTCGGGCAGAGTGGATCGTGACGTCTTCACAGGGGGTGTCTTCGTGCAGAGTGGATCGTGACGTCTTCACAGGGGGTGTCCGTGCAGAGTGGCTCCTGACGTCTTCACAGGGAGTGTCTTCGGGCAGGGTGTATCCTGACGTCTTCACAGGGGGGGTCTTCGGGCAGAGTGGATCCTGACGTCTTCACAGGGGGTGTCTTCGTGCAGAGTGGATCCTGACGTCTTCACAGGGGGTGTCTTCGTGCAGAGTGGATCGTGACGTCTTCACAGGGTGTGTGTTCGAGCAGAGTGGATCCTGACGTTTTCACAGGGGGTGTCTTCGGGCAGAGTGGACCTTGACGTCTTCACAGGGGGTGTGTTCGGGCAGAGTGGATCCTGACGTCTTCACAGGGGGTGTCTTCGTGCAGAGTGGATCGTTACGTCTTCACAGGGTGTGTTTTCGGGCAGAGTGGATCGTGACGTCTTCACAGGGGGTGTCTTCGTGCAGAGTGGATCGTTACGTCTTCACAGGGGGTGTCTTCGGGCAGAGTGGATCCTGACGTCTTCACAGGGGGTGTCTTCGGGCAGGGTGTATCCTGACGTCTTCACAGGGGGGGTCTTCGGGCAGAGTGGATCGTGACGTCTTCACAGGGGGTGTGTTCGTGCAGAGTGGATCGTGACGTCTTCACAGGGGGTGTCTTCGTGCAGAGTGGATCCTGACGTCTTCACAGGGGTGTCTTCGGGCAGAGTGGATCCTGACGTCTTCACAGGCGGTGTATTCGGGGAGAGTGGACCGTGACGTCTTCACAGGGGGTGTCTTCGGGCAGAGCGGACCTTGACGTCTTAATAAGGGGTGTGTTCGGGCATATCAATCTAATTTATATAATACGTATTAAACCTGAATAAAACTTCTATAATACAACATTCGATTATACATCATCCCTTTCACATCTATCTAAATTTTTGAAAATGATTCTCATTAAAGATGGTAAACATGGAAGTAGAAACTAAATAAGGATTAAGGACGTGGGAAGGCAGTGAACAAGAGTAAGCGGTATGCAAACAAGGAAGGACAAGGAGAGGGGCTTTCCCATCTTCCCAAAGTCTCCCCACCTTCCCTTGTTGCTTTTTCCCAGAGTGTCACATGTCTGTCTCGGTTCCATTCTGTATATCCATATGTTCTTGCCTTTAGAATCAGCCTCCAGGCTAGTACAGTGGTAACGTGTCGGCTTCACATTTGAGGGGTCGGCGGTTCGCGCCCCGCCCAGGCGCGAGAAGTTGCAATTGTCGCTCGGAGGTTACTGCTGTGGCTGGGCACCACGGTGGGTAAGGACTAAGCTGTCGCGTCAGCACTTGCTGACACACGTTGATCGAGTCGACATTCGTCGGCACAGGCCGGGCTCCCCCATACCCCGGGCGAGGCTCAGCTTCGCATATCGGACTTATCTTTATCCTTATCCTTTAGAATCAGTTGACGTTGTGAAGTACAGTGGAGTGTGATATCTTTAGCTCAGGTATGTACGTTAAGATCAACATTTTATATGAATTATATCATTGATGCTTCAGAGTTATGTGTAACTTTGAAGCAAGTGCATATACAATTGGTATTTTTTCACTTTTTGTGTTACTTACATGACATTTTTCTTGCTGTAATTATACAGATTGCACAGAGAGATCACCACAAGCTCCAGGCATGTCTCCACCGGAGCCATTTTATCCCCAACAGGAGTGCAAGTTGCCCCTCTCGTCTACTTACTCCGAGACGACTTCAGAGGATGAGCGTCCTCCGCCTGTTCCAGCAGGGACGGTCGAAGTGTCGAAGTCCACCCAGAAGAAGAGGAAGAGGAAGAGAATGAGGAGAAATAGCACCTCCGAGCGCCATCTCGTGGACAAGAGTTCAAGGCGGAGTGACGACGACGGCGTCCCGGCGGCTGCTGCGATGATGGTGAGGAATTCGCTGAGGAAGCTGGGCTATCAGCAGCAGCTGGACGGGTTCAAGATGGTGGTTGAGACGCTCCAGCAGATCCACAGAAAATATGTCGATAGTGCTGATAAGGTGTAGCAAGCGGTTGTATCAACATGTGTAACGTGTTAAACACGCTACAAACCAACCATGTTTATTTAGATAATGATACGATGTATTTCGATTTCATAATCTAAGTAGATATCTTGTATATAGACCATAGCAAGTTTTATTTTAGCGTCTAGATGTTTTGGTTTTATACCCCAGCACCTCAAGAGTTGGACCATGTATGTTTTCTTGTTTCGATTCTTTTATAGTTTACGAATTTATGCTGAATAAAGGAGCTTCGAACTCTATATATGTATTTTAC
>NC_091552.1:15468212-15485712 GCF_042767895.1 Penaeus vannamei
TTCCTGATGTCGGGTATGGAAACTCGACGTCAACAACAGAGTCGCTAGTGACTCATGACAGGCTATATCAGGCAGTCGTTCCTCTCTGAAGACAGATTCATCCTGACGTCTTCACAGGGTATGTCCTTCAGTAGAGTGTATCCTGACGTCTTCACAGGGTATGTCTTCGGGCAGAGTGGATCCTGACGTCTTCACAGGGTATGTCTTCGGGCAGAGTGGATCCTGACGTCTTCACAGGGTATGTCCTTCAGTAGAGTGTATCCTGACGTCTTCACATGGGGTGTCATCGGAAAGTGGATCCTGACGTGTGTGTTCGGGCAGAGTGGATCCTGACGCATGTGTTCGGGCAGAGTGGATCCTGACGTCTTCACAGGGGGTGTCTTCGGGCAGAGTGGATCCTGACGTCTTCACAGGGGGTCTCTTCGGACAGAGTGGATCCTGACGTCTTCACAGGGGGTGTCTTCGGGCAGAGTGGATCGTGACGTCTTCACAGGGGGTGTCTTCGGGCAGAGTGGATCGTGACGTCTTCACAGGGGGTGTCATCGGGCAGAGTGGATCCTGACGTCTTCACAGGAGGTGTGTTCGGGCAGAGTGGATCCTGACGTCTTCACAGGAGGTGTCTTCGGGCAGAGTGGATCCTGACGTCTTCACAGGAGGTGTCTTCGGGCAGAGTGGATCCTGACGTCTTCACAGGAGGTGTGTTCGGGCAGAGTGGATCCTGACGTCTTCACAGGAGGTGTGTTCGGGCAGAGTGGATCCTGACGTCTTCACAGGGGGTGTCTTCGTGCAGAGTGGATCCTGACGTCTTCACAGGAGGTGTGTTCGGGCAGAGTGGATCCTGACGTCTTCACAGGGGGTGTCTTCGGGCAGAGTGGATCCTGACGTCTTCACAGGAGGTGTCTTCGGGCAGAGTGGATCCTGACGTCTTCACAGGAGGTGTCTTCGGGCAGAGTGGATCGTGACGTCTTCACAGGAGGTGTGTTCGGGCAGAGTGGATCCTGACGTCTTCACAGGAGGTGTGTTCGGGCAGAGTGGATCGTGACGTCTTCACAGGAGGTGTGTTCGGGCAGAGTGGATCCTGACGTCTTCACAGGGGTGTCTTCGGGCAGAGTGGATCCTGACGTCTTCACAGGGTGTGTCTTCGGGCAGAATGGATCCTGACGTCTTCACAGGGTGTGTCTTCGTGCAGAGTGGATCCTGACGTCTTCACAGGGTGTGTCTTCGGGCAGAGTGGATCCTAACGTCTTTACAGGGGGTGTCTTTTAGCAGAGTGAACCCTGACGTCTTCACGGCGGGTGTCTTCGGGCAGAGTGGATCCTGGCGTCTTCACAGGGGGTCTCTTCGGGCAGAGTGGATCCTGACGTCTTCACGGCGGGTGTGTTCGGACAGAGTGGATCCTGACGTCTTCACAGGGGTGTCTTCGGGCAGAGTGGATCCTGGCGTCTTCACAGGAGGTGTCTTCGTGCAGAGTGGATCCTGACGTCTTCACAGGAGGTGTGTTCGGGCAGAGTGGATCCTGACGTCTTCACAGGGGTGTCTTCGGGCAGAGTGGATCCTGACGTCGTCACAGGGGGTGTCTTCGGGCAGAGTGGATCCTGACGTCTTCACAGGGGGTGTCTTCGGGCAGAGTGGATCCTGACGTCTTCACAGGAGGTGTCTTTGGGCAGAGTGGATCCTGACGTCTTCACAGGGGGTGTGTTCGGGCAGAGTGGATCCTGACGTCTTCACAGGAGGTGTGTTCGGGCAGAGTGGATCCTGGCGTCTTCACAGGAGGTGTCTTCGTGCAGAGTGGATCCTGACGTCTTCACAGGAGGTGTGTTCGGGCAGAGTGGATCCTGACGTCTTCACAGGAGGTGTCTTTGGGCAGAGTGGATCCTAACGTCTTCACAGGGGGTGTGTTCGGGCAGAGTGGATCCTGACGTCTTCACAGGAGGTGTCTTCGGGCAGAGTGGATCCTGACGTCTTCACAGGGGGTGTGTTCGGGCAGAGTGGATCGTGACGTCTTCACAGGAGGTGTGTTCGGGCAGGGTGGATCCTGACGTCTTCACAGGGGGTGTGTTCGGGCAGAGTGGATCCTGACGTCTTCACAGGAGGTGTGTTCGGGCAGAGTGGATCCTGACGTCTTCACAGGGGGTGTGTTCGGGCAGAGTGGATCCTGACGTCTTCACAGGAGGTGTGTTCGGGCAGAGTGGATCCTGGCGTCTTCACAGGAGGTGTCTTCGTGCAGAGTGGATCCTGACGTCTTCACAGGGGGTGTCTTCGGGCAGAGTGGATCCTGACGTCTTCACAGGAGGTGTCTTTGGGCAAAGTGGATCCTGACGTCTTCACAGGGGGTGTGTTCGGGCAGAGTGGATCCTGACGTCTTCACAGGAGGTGTCTTCGGGCAGAGTGGATCCTGACGTCTTCACAGGGGGTGTGTTCGGGCAGAGTGGATCCTGACGTCTTCACAGGAGGTGTGTTCGGGCAGGGTGGATCCTGACGTCTTCACGGCGGGTGTTTTCGGGCAGAGTGGATCCTGGCGTCTTCACAGGAGGTGTCTTCGTGTAGAGTGGATCCTGACGTCTTCACAGGAGGTGTGTTCGGGCAGAGTGGATCCTGACGTCTTCACAGGAGGTGTGTTCGGGCAGAGTGGATCCTGGCGTCTTCACAGGAGGTGTCTTCGTGTAGAGTGGATCCTGACGTCTTCACAGGAGGTGTGTTCGGGCAGAGTGGATCCTGACGTCTTCACGGCGGGTGTTTTCGGGCAGAGTGGATCCTGGCGTCTTCACAGGAGGTGTCTTCGTGCAGAGTGGATCCTGACGTCTTCACAGGAGGTGTGTTCGGGCAGAGTGGATCCTGACGTCTTCACAGGGGTGTCTTCGGGCAGAGTGGATCCTGACGTCTTCACAGGGGGTGTCTTCGGGCAGAGTGGATCCTGACGTCTTCACAGGGGGTGTCTTCGTGCAGAGTGGATCCTGACGTCTTCACAGGAGGTGTCTTTGGGCAGAGTGGATCCTGACGTCTTCACAGGGGGTGTGTTCGGGCAGAGTGGATCCTGACGTCTTCACAGGGGTGTGTTCGGGCAGAGTGGATCCTGACGTCTTCACAGGGGTGTGTTCGGGCAGAGTGGATCCTGGAGTCTTCACGGGGGGTGTCTTCGGGCAGAGTGGATCGTGACGTCTTCACAGGAGGTGTCTTCGTGCAGAGTGGATCCTGGCGTCTTCACAGGGGGTGTCTTCGGGCAGAGTGGATCCTGACATCTTCACAGGGGGTGTCTTCGTGCAGAGTGGATCGTGACGTCTTCACAGGGGGTGTCTTCGTGCAGAGTGGATCCTGACGTCGTCACAGGGGGTGTCTTCGTGCAGAGTGGATCGCGACGTCTTCACAGGGGGTGTCTTCGGGCAGAGTGGATCCTGACGTCTTCACAGGGTGTGTGTTCCGGCAGAGTGGATCGTGATGTCTTCACAGGGGTGCCTTCGGGCAGAGTGGATCCTGACGTCTTCACAGCGGGTGTCTTCGGGCAGAGTGGATCCTGACGTCTTCACAGGGGGTGTCTTCGTGCAGAGTGGATCCTGACGTCTTCACAGGGGGTGTCTTCGGGCAGAGTGGATCCTGACGTCTTCACAGGGGGTGTGTTCGGGCAGAGTGGATCCTGACGTCTTCACATGGGGTGTCTTCGGGCAGAGTGGATCCTGACGTCTTCACAGGGTGTGTGTTCGGGCAGAGTGGATCCTGACGTCTTCACAGGGGGTGTCTTCGTGCAGAGTGGATCGTGACGTCTTCACAGGGTGTGTGTTCGGGCAGAGTGGATCCTGACGTCTTCACATGGGGTGTCTTCGTGCAGAGTGGATCCTGATGTCTTCACAGGGGGTGTGTTCGGGCAGAGTGGATCCTGGCGTCTTCACATGGGGTGTCTTCGGGCAGAGTGGATCCTGACGTCTTCACAGGGGTGTCTTCGGGCAGAGTGGATCCTGACGTCTTCACAGGGGGTGTCTTCGTGCAGAGTGGATCCTGACGTCTTCACATGGGGTGTGTTCGGGCAGAGTGGATCCTGACGTCTTCACATGGGGTGTCTTCGAGCAGAGTGGATCCTGACGTCTTCACAGGGTATGTCTTCGGGCAGAGTGGATCCTGACGTCTTCACATGGGGTGTCTTCGTGCAGAGTGGATCCTGACGTCTTCACAGGGTGTGTGTTCAGGCAGAGTGGATCCTGACGTCTTCACAGGGGGTGTCTTCGGACAGAGTGGATCCTGACGTCTTCACAGGGGTGTCTTCGGACAGAGTGGATCCTGACGTCTTCACAGGGGTTGTCTTCGGGCAGAGTGGATCGTGACGTCTTCACAGGGGGTGTCTTCGGGCAGAGTGGATCCTAACGTCTTCACAGGGGGTGTCTTCGGGCAGAGTGGATCGCGACGTCTTCACAGGGGTGTGTTCGGGCAGAGTGGATCGTGACGTCTTCACAGGGGTGTGTTCGGGCAGAGTGGATCCTGACGTCTTCACAGGGGTTGTCTTCGGGCAGAGTGGATCGTGACGTCTTCACAGGGTGTGTCTTCGGGCAGAGTGGATCGTGACGTCTTCACAGGGGGTGTCTTCGTGCAGAGTGGATCGTGACGTCTTCACAGGGGGTGTGTTCGGGCAGAGTGGATCCTGACGTCTTCACAGGGGGTGTCTTCGGGCAGAGTGGATCCTGACGTCTTCACAGGGTGTGTGTTCGGGCAGAGTGGATCGTGACGTCTTCACAGGGTGTGTGTTCGGGCAGAGTGGATCCTGACGTCTTCACAGGGGGTGTCTTCGGGCAGAGTGGATCCTGACGTCTTCACAGGGGGTGTCTTCGGGCAGAGTGGATCCTGACGTCTTCACAGGGGTGTCTTCGGGCAGAGTGGATCCTGACGTCTTCACAGGGGGTGTCTTCGGGCAGAGTGGATCCTGACGTCTTCACAGGGGTGTCTTCGGGCAGAGTGGATCCTGACGTCTTCTCATGGGGTGTCTTCGGGCAGAGTGGATCCTGACGTCTTCACAGGGGTGTCTTCGGGCAGAGTGGATCCTGACGTCTTCACAGGGGTGTCTTCGGGCAGAGTGGATCCTGACGTCTTCACAGGGGGTGTCTTCGTGCAGAGTGGATCCTGACGTCTTCACAGGGGTGTCTTCGGGCAGAGTGGATCCTGACGTCTTCACAGGGGTGTCTTCGTGCAGAGTGGATCCTGACGTCTTCACAGGGGTGTCTTCGGGCAGAGTGGATCCTGACGTCTTCACAGGGGGTGTCTTCGGGCAGAGTGGATCCTGACGTCTTCACAGGGGTGTCTTCGGGCAGAGTGGATCCTGACGTCTTCACAGGGGGTGTCTTCGGGCAGAGTGGATCCTGACGTCTTCACAGGGGTGTCTTCGGGCAGAGTGGATCCTGACGTCTTCACAGGGGGTGTCTTCGGGCAGAGTGGATCCTGACGTCTTCACAGGGGTGTCTTCGGGCAGAGTGGATCCTGACGTCTTCACAGGGGGTGTCTTCGGGCAGAGTGGATCCTGACGTCTTCACAGGGGGTGTGTTCGGGCAGAGTGGATCCTGACGTCTTCTCATGGGGTGTCTTCGGGCAGAGTGGATCCTGACGTCTTCACAGGGGGTGTCTTCGGGCAGAGTGGATCCTGACGTCTTCACAGGGGTGTCTTCGGGCAGAGTGGATCCTGACGTCTTCTCATGGGGTGTCTTCGGGCAGAGTGGATCCTGACGTCTTCACAGGGGGTGTCTTCGGGCAGAGTGGATCCTGACGTCTTCACAGGGGGTGTCTTCGTGCAGAGTGGATCCTGACGTCTTCACAGGGGGTGTCTTCGGGCAGAGTGGATCCTGACGTCTTCACAGGGGGTGTCTTCGGGCAGAGTGGATCCTGACGTCTTCACAGGGGGTGTCTTCGGGCAGAGTGGATCCTGACGTCTTCACAGGGGTGTCTTCGGGCAGAGTGGATCCTGACGTCTTCACAGGGGTGTCTTCGGGCAGAGTGGATCCTGACGTCTTCACAGGGGTGTCTTCGGGCAGAGTGGATCCTGACGTCTTCACAGGGGGTGTCTTCGGGCAGAGTGGATCCTGACGTCTTCACAGGGGGTGTCTTCGGGCAGAGTGGATCCTGACGTCTTCACAGGGGTGTCTTCGGGCAGAGTGGATCCTGACGTCTTCACAGGGGGTGTGTTCGGGCAGAGTGGATCCTGACGTCTTCACAGGGGTGTCTTCGGGCAGAGTGGATCCTGACGTCTTCACAGGGGTGTCTTCGGGCAGAGTGGATCCTGACGTCTTCACAGGGGGTGTCTTCGGGCAGAGTGGATCCTGACGTCTTCACAGGGGTGTCTTCGGGCAGAGTGGATCCTGACGTCTTCACAGGGGGTGTCTTCGGGCAGAGTGGATCCTGACGTCTTCACAGGGGGTGTCTTCGGGCAGAGTGGATCCTGACGTCTTCACAGGGGGTGTCTTCGGGCAGAGTGGATCCTGACGTCTTCACAGGGGGTGTCTTCGGGCAGAGTGGATCCTGACGTCTTCACAGGGGGTGTCTTCGGGCAGAGTGGATCCTGACGTCTTCACAGGGGTGTCTTCGGGCAGAGTGGATCCTGACGTCTTCACAGGGGGTGTCTTCGGGCAGAGTGGATCCTGACGTCTTCACAGGGGGTGTCTTCGGGCAGAGTGGATCCTGACGTCTTCACAGGGGTGTCTTCGGGCAGAGTGGATCCTGACGTCTTCACAGGGGGTGTCTTCGGGCAGAGTGGATCCTGACGTCTTCACAGGGGGTGTCTTCGGGCAGAGTGGATCCTGACGTCTTCACAGGGGGTGTCTTCGGGCAGAGTGGATCCTGACGTCTTCACAGGGGTGTCTTCGGGCAGAGTGGATCCTGACGTCTTCACAGGGGTGTCTTCGGGCAGAGTGGATCCTGACGTCTTCACAGGGGGTGTCTTCGGGCAGAGTGGATCCTGACGTCTTCACAGGGGGTGTCTTCGGGCAGAGTGGATCCTGACGTCTTCACAGGGGGTGTGTTCGGGCAGAGTGGATCCTGACGTCTTCACAGGGGGTGTCTTCGGGCAGAGTGGATCCTGACGTCTTCACAGGGGGTGTCTTCGGGCAGAGTGGATCCTGACGTCTTCACAGGGGGTGTCTTCGGGCAGAGTGGATCCTGACGTCTTCACAGGGGGTGTCTTCGGGCAGAGTGGATCCTGACGTCTTCACAGGGGGTGTCTTCGGGCAGAGTGGATCCTGACGTCTTCACAGGGGGTGTCTTCGGGCAGAGTGGATCCTGACGTCTTCACAGGGGGTGTCTTCGGGCAGAGTGGATCCTGACGTCTTCACAGGGGGTGTCTTCGGGCAGAGTGGATCCTGACGTCTTCACAGGGGGTGTCTTCGGGCAGAGTGGATCCTGACGTCTTCACAGGGGGTGTCTTCGGGCAGAGTGGATCCTGACGTCTTCACAGGGGGTGTCTTCGGGCAGAGTGGATCCTGACGTCTTCACAGGGGGTGTCTTCGGGCAGAGTGGATCCTGACGTCTTCACAGGGGGTGTCTTCGTGCAGAGTGGATCCTGACGTCTTCACAGGGGTGTCTTCGGGCAGAGTGGATCCTGACGTCTTCACAGGGGGTGTCTTCGGGCAGAGTGGATCCTGACGTCTTCACAGGGGGTGTCTTCGGGCAGAGTGGATCCTGACGTCTTCACAGGGGGTGTCTTCGGGCAGAGTGGATCCTGACGTCTTCACAGGGGGTGTCTTCGGGCAGAGTGGATCCTGACGTCTTCACAGGGGGTGTCTTCGGGCAGAGTGGATCCTGACGTCTTCACATGGGGTGTCTTCGGGCAGAGTGGATCCTGACGTCTTCACAGGGGGTGTCTTCGGGCAGAGTGGATCCTGACGTCTTCACAGGGGGTGTGTTCGGGCAGAGTGGATCCTGACGTCTTCACAGGGGGTGTTCGGGCAGAGTGGATCCTGACGTCTTCACAGGGGGGGTGTTCGGGCAGAGTGGATTCTGACGTCTTCACAGGGGTGTATTCGGGCAGAGTGGATCCTGACTTCTATACAGGGTGTGTCTTCGGGCAGAGTGGATCCTGACGTCTTCACATGGGGTGTCTTCGGGCAGAGTGGATCCTGACGTCTTCACAGGGGGTGTGTTCGGGCAGAGTGGATCCTGACGTCTTCTCATGGGGTGTCTTCGGGCAGAGTGGATCCTGACTTCTACACAGGGATGTCTTCGGGCAGAGTGGATCCTGATGTCTTCTCATGGGGTGTCTTCGTGTAGAGTGGATCCTGACGTCTTCAAAGGGGTGTCTTCGGGCAGAGTGGATCCTGACGTCTTCACAGGGGTGTCTTCGGACAGAGTGGATCCTGGCGTCTTCACAGGGGTGTCTTTGGGCAGAGTGGATCCTGACGTCTTCACAGGGGGTGTGTTCGGGCAGAGTGGATCCTGACGTCTTCACAGGGGGTGTCTTCGGGCAGAGTGGATCCTGACGTCTTCACAGGGGGTGTCTTCGGGCAGAGTGGATCCTGACGTCTTCACAGGGGGTGTCTTCGGGCAGAGTGGATCCTGACGTCTTCACAGGGGGTGTCTTCGGGCAGAGTGGATCCTGACGTCTTCACAGGGGTGTCTTCGGGCAGAGTGGATCCTGACGTCTTCACAGGGGGTGTCTTCGGGCAGAGTGGATCCTGACGTCTTCACAGGGGGTGTCTTCGGGCAGAGTGGATCCTGACGTCTTCACAGGGGTGTCTTCGGGCAGAGTGGATCCTGACGTCTTCACAGGGGGTGTCTTCGGGCAGAGTGGATCCTGACGTCTTCACAGGGGTGTCTTCGGGCAGAGTGGATCCTGACGTCTTCACAGGGGGTGTCTTCGGGCAGAGTGGATCCTGACGTCTTCACAGGGGGTGTCTTCGGGCAGAGTGGATCCTGACGTCTTCACAGGGGGTGTCTTCGGGCAGAGTGGATCCTGACGTCTTCACAGGGGGTGTGTTCGGGCAGAGTGGATCCTGACGTCTTCACAGGGGTGTCTTCGGGCAGAGTGGATCCTGACGTCTTCACAGGGGTGTCTTCGGGCAGAGTGGATCCTGACGTCTTCACAGGGGGTGTCTTCGGGCAGAGTGGATCCTGACGTCTTCACAGGGGGTGTCTTCGGGCAGAGTGGATCCTGACGTCTTCACAGGGGGTGTCTTCGGGCAGAGTGGATCCTGACGTCTTCACAGGGGGTGTCTTCGGGCAGAGTGGATCCTGACGTCTTCACAGGGGGTGTCTTCGGGCAGAGTGGATCCTGACGTCTTCACAGGGGGTGTCTTCGGGCAGAGTGGATCCTGACGTCTTCACAGGGGTGTCTTCGGGCAGAGTGGATCCTGACTTCTACACAGGGGTGTGTTCGGGCAGAGTGGATCCTGACGTCTTCACAGGGGTGTCTTCGGGCAGAGTGGATCCTGACGTCTTCACAGGGGGTGTCTTCGGGCAGAGTGGATCCTGACGTCTTCACAGGGTGTGTGTTAGGGCAGAGTGGATCCTGACGTCTTCACAGGGGGTGTCTTCATGCATAGTGGATCGTGACGTCTTCACAGGGGGTGTCTTCGGGCAGAGTGGATCCTGACGTCTTCACAGGAGGTGTGTTCGGGCAGGGTGGATCCTGACGTCTTCACAGGGGGTGTCTTCGTGCAGAGTGGATCGTGACGTCTTCACAGGAGGTGTGTTCGGGCAGAGTGGATCCTGACGTGTTCACAGGGGGTGTGTTCGGCCAGAATGTATCCTGACGTGTTCACAAACCGAATTTTAGAGTTTTCGATGGTTTCCCTAGGGGTGACCCCCACAGGATGGTTTCCGAAGTCCTTTAAAAGCCTATCTAGTCTTATATCCCGCCACAGAGTGGATCTCGGCAGCTTCAGTATCGCCGGTGGCTCCTAGTCTCTTTACGTCATGGTCCCTGATAGCTTCTGATGCTGGTCTTCACAGGTCTTCACGGCCTTTTCGAAGGGAGCCATTCATATGGACTGAGCCAGATGGATGTTTCGTGACTTCTTAGTTGGAGATTCTTCCGATTTTGATGATTTCAGAGAGGGATTTTTAGGCGTGTTTCCCAGGTGTATTCTTACAGATTTACTTCGGACTGGTATTTCCCGACATCTTCACAGCATGTCTTCAGTTCTCATCCGTGCAGAAAGTGATGAAATACAGATGGTGTCTTCACGGGGATGCATTCTTTAAAGAGGGTTTTTCTTAATCTTGATACTAAGAGAATAGTCCTTGCCTTTCCTGGTAAGTCATTGAGTATTATAATATTCTGAGACATTTTTTGGTGTTTATCGTGCATCTTGTACTTCTTTCTAAATGTGAACTTTATTTAAGCCGTTGAATATACCGTTCGAATCAGTTATACGTGCCATGAAGTCTCCAGATGTGAACAATCAAAATTTTTTCAAAGAATTTAAAATGTTTTCACCAAAGCATGACAGACGTTTTCCAACAAAACCTTTCGTTTGCATAGGTTTCTTCTATTATTTACAGATTTTATCACTTCGGCGTTAGCTTAAACGGCCCCAAATGCCCAAGGACGTGTGTATTTGGCCATCTGCAACACCCCCATTGTGTCTCCGATGACAGGCTAAGCATCATCATCTCGTGTCACTTGTGCCCTCTCAAGAATACACCTTTTCTATTTTGGTTTTTCTTTGGGGGAGTTTTCGTATGTCATCTCTGCCTTTGCCAATTTCCTCGTGTGTTTATTATTTCTTTCATCTGTCATCATGACCCTCGTCACTCAAGGTCAGAGGCCAAGAGTGTTCACCGTTATACTTGATCTCGAAGGATGAACACGAGAGAACACACTCCGGCAGCGGTTCGAGTTAATGGTCACTGATGTAGTCCATTACAAACTTATTTTTTTCCCCTTTAGAATATCTACTACCTTTACACTCGCCAAATGTAAGTATTTTCTCTCTTTTCAGTTAATGAATCATGATGAATATCTTTGATGTATGATAAAAGGATTATATCAGAAACGTCGCATAACCTTGATTCACTTTCCTTTATTGTCCGGCGTCTTGTCGATTCGCTTCGCCCCGATTGCAGTCGTTGGCCAAATGCAATCAGAACGACCCCGCTGGGAAGGTCACAGCAATCATATTTAACAGAGTCGCAGCGGGTCGTGATTGGCATCCGCTTTAATCATTTTAGTTGTTGGCAGCAGCGTATAACAATCACGAGTCCTTCCAGATCAGGTCAGGAATGCTGTCATGATTTCCTCGGCCGCCATCATGACCTCGAATCGGAGTTTTAATTGATACTCGAGAGGAGGTTTCGGCGGAAGGCAGTCTTAGCCAACATGGTAAAGGGATTCGGTAATCTCCTTGATATGTTATTACAAGAGTAACAGTAATAACAATAACAGGCAATGACACTTCTACCAATAGATAAAATTAACAGAAATAAAATCATTAATAATAATAATAATAATAATAATTAATAAACATTAATAATAAATATATTTTTTATAATCATAACAACAATCAAATTGCTTTTATCTCTTTCTTAAGCAGTCTCCTTGGAAAGCGAGAGATCGACAGCGAGAGCAACAGGACAGCTGTTATTCCGTCTCGCTGCCTTTTGACAAATAAACTTGAAAAAAATAAAAATATTTTCACTATCCCTTTATCATTTATATACTACAGACCTTTGGTATCATTGGGTTGACATTCAAAATTCATAAAAGCTAAAATATAAAAATGACACAACATAGACCGTTATATCTATCATTAAGACTTACTACAGGTCAGTGGCCTACATGCAGAGCAAATCTCTCCTTTTTTTGCAAAATATCAAAGTCTTGGATTTCCATATTCGATATAATTGAGATGAACCACACTCCACCCACTCAAAAAAAAAAAAAAGAAAAAAAGAAAAAAAAGTCAAAGCAATCTAGTTCTCCCCCTTTTTTCCTGAATGCATCCGTTATTACATACCATTATCCACTTCTTTCATTCCAATCTCAAAAATCGGAGATGCGGAGGAACGTACGTGTGTGCTTAATAATCAAGATAACTCCCCCCCCCCCATCCGCCCCCTCCTCCCCCTCCTCCTCCTCCTCCGCCTCAGAGACAAGTTCCGAGCAGGTTCCAGGACGCGGTTGTCTCTGAATACTGATAGATGCTAATAGATGCTAATTCTACGTCCGGAAGGCTTTAGCACTTACCAGAATCTTGATAAGACGGAGAATAAAGACTCTTAATGATGCATTTTCTTTGTCTTTTTCTTCTACATTTCCGCATGTAGAGTAAAAGAATTTTGTGGTTGTATTTGTGGGCATTTTATTTTTGCATCATATTTTTTTTTCTAATTTTCGTTTTACTTATGGAGCTGTCTAATCCATAATAAGTTTTTGATGTGATTTTTCAAAAAGCATCGAGCGGGTTTCCTATTTTTCTGTCATATTCGTAACGGTATTATGCAAACTCCGACCGACCTTATACAGATCCAACGCTAAAATGGATTATCTAAGGTATTTTATCTGTTGTTTTTTGTTTTTGTTTTTGTAAGCAGTTCACAGTCGCCGGTCTTACCCAACTGGTTTTACGTATCTGCTGTAAATAAGGTACTGTCAGTTACAGGAATTCGAAGACGCTCATTGCAAATGCGGAACTGTTTTTTTTTTTCTTTCGGTGGATGGCAACAACCTTTTTCGTTTTTTTTCAACTACGTAGGTATATATATGTCCATAGTAGCCGTGGGCGTTCTCTCTGTCTGTCTTCCTGTTCTCTCTCTCTCTCTCTCTCTGTCTCTGTCTCTGTATCTCTCTCTCTCGCTTTCTCTCTCTCTCTCTCTGCTTGTCTCTGTCATACCCAACGTGTGCACATGCATATGAATAAATATATGATTAAATAGAGAGCAAGATTCTCTCTCTCTCTCTCTCTCTCTCTCTCTCTCTCTCTCTGTGTCTGCTTGTATCTGTCATACCCAACGTGTGCACATGCATATGAATAAATATATGATTAAAAAGTGAGAAAGATCTCTCTCTCTCTTTCTATCTTTATTTCTTTCTCTCTCTCTCTCTGCTTGTCTGTCATACCCAACGTGTGCACATGCATATGAATAAATATATGATTAAATAGATAGCAATCTCTCTCTCTCTCTGCTTGTCTCTGCCATACCCAACGTGTGCATATGCATTTGAATAAATTTGATTAAATAGAGAGCAAGATTCTCTCTCTCTCTCTCTCTCTCTCTCTCTCTCTCTCTCTCTCTCTCTCTCTCTCTCTCTCTCTCTCTCTCTCTCTCTCTCTCTCTCTCCCTCTCTCCCTCTATTCCTCACGAGTCATCCTTCCACCCACATTCTTCCATCTCTCTTTCCTTCCATCCGCACCTCGCATTACCTCAGGGTATAGAGCAGCCCGTTCGCAATACCCTAAACGCTTTGCTGTCCAGAAGACGACCCGACCCCTTTGCGTAGCCCATGTTAAGCGCTGAGACGATGCTTAGCTTATGGTTTCGTAAATCTCTTTTTAGATATTATGAAGTTATTGGTATCGCTTTCCGTTGTGCATGATGTTACTTGGTGCTATAACATTTTTATTTAGATGTTACTTTAATTTGCTATGTTTTTATCAACCAGTAAGTGATAGAAATGAGGATTTTATTTCATTTTATTTCATATTACGCGACACCTATATTTTTGGAGTGGGGATGAATATACTATTATCGCAGAAAGGAATCCAAACAAATTAATAAACCTGAAAAACATATACATATATACAGAGAGAACCAGACATATGTGCACAGACGGATGTACACACACACACATACGCTATTTGTGCGTTCAAGAGCATCGCGCGTACACGGTCGAGCGGGTCGGAGAGTGACAAACAGAATGAGGCAACAGAGATCCACCGCGTCGGATACAATGTGGATCTTGGGATGTTTGTCGCTCGAGGTCTTAAAAAGGGTCAGGTATTCATTCGGGTAAAGGGAGAGAGAGGAAAAATGACGTGAGAAAGGAGGAGAGTTGAGAGAGGATGGGGGGGAGGGAAGGAAAAGTAAAGGAGGGGGTGAGGGAGGGAGGAAAGGGGGGAGGGAGGGAGGGAGGAGCAGAGAGAGAGAGAGAGAGATAAAGAAAGAGAGAGAGAGAATCGAAAGAGACAGAGAAAGGGAGAGAGAGAAAATCGAAGGAGATAGAGAAATAGAGGGAGACAATTGAGAGAGAAAGAGAGAGAGAGAGAGAATCTCGAAAGAGAGAGAGAAAATCGAAACAAATAGAGAAAGAGAGAGACAATCGAAAGAAATAGAGAAAGAGAGAGAAAATCGAAAGAGATGGAGAGAGAGAGAGACAAAATCGAGAGATAGAGAAAGAGAGAGAGAGAGAGAGACGGGCAAAATCGAGAGATAGAGAAAGAGAGAGAGAGAGAGAGACGGGCAAAATCGAGAGAGAGAGAAAGAGAGAGAGAGAGAGAGAGACGGGCAAAATCGAGAGAGAGAGAGAGAGGCAAAATCGAGAGATAGAGAAAGAGAGAGAGAGAGAGAGAGACGGGCAAAATCGAGAGAGAGAGAGAGAGAGGCAAAATCGAGAGAGAGAGAAAGAGAGAGAGAGAGAGAGAGACGGGCAAAATCGAGAGAGAGAGAGAGAGGCAAAATCGAGAGATAGAGAAAGAGAGAGAGAGAGAGAGACGGGCAAAATCGAGAGAGAGAGAAAGAGAGAGAGAGAGAGAGAGACGGGCAAAATCGAGAGAGAGAGAGAGAGACAAAATCGAGAGATAGAGAAAGAGAGAGAGGCAAAATCGAGAGAGAGAGAGCTCAACGTCGGTTCCTTTCCGTCCAAGTTCAGTTATAATTCAGTGTCGAAATTGCTGTCGACCGGAGTGACGTCGATGCATCCGGAGGTTTAATGGGGATTAATTGTCTTCGTTTCGGCGCCATTATGAGACTCGGCAATTGTCTGCCCTGATTATGATGAGGCGCCGAGAGAGCAAGTCATCTTGTCTCTCCTCTCTCTCACTGCACAGTCGCTCGCTTGCGTACGTGCATATATACTTACACGCACTCGCACGTGTAGATGTACTCACACGCACACGGACGTGCATATGTACTTACGCGCACACGCATGTACATATATACTCACACGCACACGCACGTGTGTATATACTCACACCCACACGGACGTGTATATATACTCTGTATCTATGTGTTTATTTTTCTGTGTATCTGTGTATGCACACATTTATGCAACTACATATATACTGTATGTGTATATATGTATATGTACACACGCACACACGCATATACGTGTGTGTTTGTGTGTGTGCGTGTGTATGTGATATAGCACCACATATAATTGTGGAAGAATATTCGTTAAAAATCATGAAGAAACACTGGCAGGAAAATACGGCTCTTGCACAGGGTTTCCTTTGACCTAAAGACCAATACTGAAAGGGATTCAAGTTCCACTTCTAAGGCATTCTCGAAATATGACCTTTTGCACAGATCAATCCCCTTATATGGGATTAAGTGTGGTGGCATGTCATACATTTCAGTTTTCATATATCATATCTGTAAATTATGATAATAGGGCTGTTTTTAGAAATAAACACAAATCGTACATGTACTTTTTATCAAGATTTAAAAAACGAAAGGAGAAAATTAAGAAAATATATATTTGGTAGCAATCTAATGAATAGAGGAGATTCCTGAATATATATAAAATGCATTTGCAAGTGACTGGAAATATATATATATATATTTATATACATACATATATACGTACATACATACATATATATATGTGTGTGTGCATACACACACAGATATATATATATATATATATATATATATATATATATATATATATATATATATATATATATATATATATATATATATATATATATATATATATATATATATATATATATATATATATATATATATATATATATATATATATATGTATATATGCGTGTATAGATGTATACACACACACACACACATATATATATATATATGTGTGTGTGTGTGTGTGTGTGTGTGTGTGCACATATATAAGCATATACACATTCATACACACATACGTGCGCGTGTGTGTGTCGCCAGAAGCGGGGCCCAGCCGCCCCGGCCGGCGCCCCAGCACCAGCAACCATCAGAGCAAATAAAGCAATCACGCTCAATCTCCAAAGGCAATCTCGACCAAGGGCGGAGGAAGCGAGCGCCCCGACTCGCCCCAAAGGAACGCCCAGACCCAACAGTAGCAGAGATCAAGGTCCCGCTGCATCTCGTGGGCGTGCGAGGGCGTGCCGACTTTATATGGCGTGTTCTTGCACCTGGGAACAAGGTCAAGTCGCCGCGCTAAAGACCGGGGGCGCCGCGTAATACGGGGGGCGCCGGCGAACCGCTCCACGCACACGGGCTCGAGGCTGGCGGCGGCGGAGGTTACGTCAGAAGCGGCCGTTGAGGAGGGGGAGAGGGAGGGTGAAGAGGGGGGAGAGAAAGGAGGAGAGGGGGATGTGAGGAAGGGAAGGAAGGAGAGGGGAAATGACTGGGGGAAAGATAGGGGAGCAGGAGAGGGAAAAAGACAATGAATAGGGGAGGGAACGGGATAGGAGAGGGACGAGAAAGGAGGGAAGAGGAAAGAATATAGAGATAATGAAGGAAGAGACCGGGAAGGTCAAGAAAGAAGAGGGGAGACCAGAGGGAAGTCTTGGAGTATAGCAGTCTACTCCCACAGCTTCCTCGGCCCCTCCCCCTCTGCCTTTTAACGCAGGTAAACAAAAGAACGCCGACGGCCGCCGCTCGCTCCAACCTCATTGTACCTCTCTCTCCGTCCTCTGCCATTTTATCTCAGCCCTGGCCCATATATCTACCTACATACCCATGGGAACGCTATTTACCCACGCCCAACGCCCGCCCGCTGCCTCAAGCGACCCTATATTTACACTCACGTTTCCTATTTATCTCCGAAAAGACCTTCCCCGCCGCCGCCCTTCGTATTTCCCGCCAAATTCTCGCTGCAGCTGGGAAAAGGCGGGAACCATGCAATCAGCTGTTCTATTGCATGACTATCCACTCCTCATGACTTTGGGTCTCTTTTCTTTGGCATTTCCGGACTATGGATAAGATCCCGAGGTCCTCATCTTTGACAGAAAATTAGTAGAAAATCTCCATATGTTGAGCGATGGCTGCCGAATCGTCCATCGTAATAACTGATCTGGATCCCATTACGCTGTGACCTTCGCGTTGATCGAATGAGAATCAGATCCTATATAAGGGGGATTATGAGACGCGATCGTGATAGTAATGGTTTTAATAATGAATGATGAGAGCAAGAATGATGGCAACAAAACAACAATTATTATAATGATAATAAAGCAATAATAATGATAATGATAATGACAATGATGATAAAACAATGATAATGATAATGATAATGACAATGATAATAATGATAATAATAATAATAGCAATAATAATAATGATAATAATAATACCAATAATAATGATGATGATAATAACAATAAAAACAATAATAAGAATGATAATGATGATACTAATAATAGTAGTAATA
>NC_091552.1:15490712-15498212 GCF_042767895.1 Penaeus vannamei
TCATTATGATTATTGTTATCATTATTATTGTTATTATTATGATTATTATTATTATTATTATTGTTATTATTATTATTATTATTATTATTATTATTATTATTATTATTATTAATATTATCATTGTTGTTGTTGTTGTTGCTGTTATAGTTATCATTACTATTATTATTGTTATTATCATTAATATTATTATTATTACCGTCATTATCATTATTAAAAGATATATATTTTTATTGTCCTTATTAGTATTTTCATTATTGCTATTATCAATATTATTATTATTATTATTATGATTATTTTTATTATCGTTATTATTATCATCATCATTTCTATTATTATTATTATCATTAATATTATTATTATTACCGTCATTATCATTATTTAAAAAAAAATATATATTTTTATTGTCCTTATTAGTATTTTCATTATTGCTATTATCAATATTATTATTATTATTATAATTATTTTTATTATCGTTAGTATTATCATCATCATTTCTATTATTATTATTGTTTTTATTGCTGTTATTGTCATATCATCATCATTATTATTACTAATATTGTTATTATCAATATCATTATTGTTATTGTGTTTATTATCAGTACCATTATTAATGTCATTTTTATCATCATAGTTGATATTTTAATGTTATTATTAATTTTAGTATTACGACTATTATCATTATCATTATTATTGTCATTGTTGTAATTATCATTATCACTATTATCATTATTGTCATTATAATTATAGTAATAATGATAATTATTATTATTGTTATTATTATCATCATCATCATTACTATTATTATCATTATGATTCTTTTTCGTTTTATGATGATGGTTATGATGATAATGGAAATAATGATAATGGTTACAATAATGATTAATGTTATTCATGTAAGTGTTAACCTTCGTATTATCATTATCGTTATCATTATAAATGCTATTATTATTATCATCATCATTGTTATTATCATCATTATCATTATTATTAATATCATCATCATTATCTTTATCATTATCGTCATTATCATCATCATCATCATCATCATCATCATTATAATCGTTGTTATTATCGTCCTCATTATTATTCCTGTTATTATCAGCATTATCATTATTATTATCATTATCATTATTTTTATTATCATTCTTATTTTTATCACCACCACCATCATCACCATCACCATCACCATCACCATCACCACCACCATCACCACCACCACCACCACCACTACCACCACCACCACCCTCACCACCATCACCACCACCACCACCACCACCACCACCACCACCACCACCACCATCCCCACCACCATCACCGCCACCACCATCCCCACCACCATCACCGCCACCACCACCACCACCACCACCATCAAAACCACCACCACCATCAAAACCACCACCACCATCAAAACCACCACCATCACCACCACCATCACCACCACCACTCCACCACCACCATCAACACCACAACCACCATCACCACCACCATCACCACCACTACCACCACTACCACCACCACCCCCACCATCACCCTCACCACCACCACCACCATCACCACCATCACCCCCATCACCATCACCATCACCATCACCATTACCATCACCACCACACCATCCAAACCATCATCACCACCACCACCATCACCACATCACTACCATCACCACATCACCACCACCACCACATCATCACCACCACATCACCATCACCACCACCACCATCACCACATCACCATCACCATCACCACATCACCACTACCATCACCACCATCACCACCACCGCCACCACCATCACCATCACCACCACCACCACCACCACCACCACCACCAACATCATCACCATCACCATCACCACATCACCACTACCATCACCACATCACCACCGCCACCATTACCACCACCACCACCACCATCATCAAAACCACCACCACCATCACCATCAAAACCACCACCACCACCACCATCACCACATCACCACCACCATCACCAAATCACCACTACCATCACCACACCACCACCGCCACCTCACCACCACCACCATCACCACCACCACCACCACCACCACGTCACCACCACATCACCACTACCATCACCACCACCACCATCACCACATCACCACTAACATCACCACATCACCATCACCATCACCACCACCACCACATCACCACCATCATCACCATCACACCACCATGTTCATCACCACCACATCACCACCACCACCATCATCTTCACCACCACCACCACCATCATCACCATCATCATCATCATCATCATCATCATCATCATCATCATCATCTTCATCATCATCACCACCACCACCACTACCACCAACATCACCACCACTACATCATAACCACCACCACCACCACCACCATCACCACCACCACCACCATCATCATCACCAACACCATACATCACCACCACCACCACCACAACCACCACCACTACCACCACCAACACCACTAACACCACCACCACTAGGACCACAACTTCCACCATCACTACCACCATCACCACCACCACTAGGACCACAACTTCCACCATCACTACCACCATCACCACCACCACCATCAACAACACCACCACCACCACCACCTCCATCACTACCACCATCACCACCACCACCATCACCATCACCACCACCACAATCACCACCACCACAATCACCACCACCACCACCACCACAATCACCACCACCACCACCACCACCACCACCACCACCACCAAAATCACCACCACCACCACCATCACCACCACCACAATCACCACCACCACCACCATCACCACCACCACCATCACCACCATCACCACCACCCCCTCCACCATCACCACCACCACCACCACCACCACCACCATCACCACAATCACCACCATCATCACCATCATCACCATCATCACCACCACCATCACCACCACCACCACCATACCCCACCACCACCACCACCACAACAAACACCACCGCCACCATCACCACCACCACCACCATCACAACCCCCACCACCACCACCACCACCACCACCACCACCACCACCATCACCACCACCCCCACCCCCACCACCACCCCCACCCCCCCCCACACCACCACCACCCCCACCACCCCCACCACCACCCCCACCACCTTGTCTCCTCTGCACCACGCATTTTCCCCACTTCTCCTTCCCTCATACTCATACGCCGTCTCACTTATAACGAAGTTCTTGTGACGCGATTTTATAAGTAATGCGTCTTATGTAACGTGTCTCTTCCGGCGCCACATCAACACCGTGTGAATAAAATAATACGGGAGGATTTTTTTGTCGTTTGGATGCTTAATTTATGATTATGAAATGGATATTTTGTGTTTGTTGTTGTCTTGTGCGGTGTAGATTTCCGTTGTTATTGTTGATATCATCTTTATTGTTATTATTATCATTACTATCATTATCATCATCAATCATTATTATTATTATTATTATTATTATCATCATCATCATCATCATCATCATCATCATCATCATCATCATCATCATCATCATCATTTTTATCATATCAACATCAAGAACATCATTATCATTATCATTATTGTTATTATCATTGTTATCATTATTAGCATTATTATTACTATGATTTTTATTATCATTCCTGTTATTATTGTTATTATTATTATTATTATTATTATTATTATTATTATTATTATTATTATTATTATTATTATCATTATTATTATTGTTATTATTATCGTTATGATTATTGATATCAATATTGTTATCACTATTATTTGTTAGTCTATTATCATTGCTATTGTTATCTTCAGCAACAGCATTATTGTTATTACTATTATTATCATTGTTATTGTTGTTATCGTTGTTATCATGTTATCGTTATCATTAATATTATCATTACTATTACTCATTAATATTAACGATATTATCAATGTTATTATTAATATTTTTCTTTCTATTATTATTGCTGCTATTGATATCATCACTATCATCATCATCCTTATCATCACCAGCAGTAGCAACGACATTATCATTATCATCATCAATGCTACTTTCATATTAATTTCGTGTTATTGCTATCATCTTCATAACAAATTCACCATTATCATTACTTCCATCATCATTTTTTGCAGTTCTCTTGAGTGATGAAGAAACAAGACAGAGATGATAATATTTACAAGAGGCTTATTATTATCACCATCATCATCTTTAGCAGTATCCTTCTCTTTCTCCTTCTCCCCCTCGTCCTCCTCTTTTATCTCCCTTTTCTTCTATTATCCCTGCTCCTCCTTTTCATGTTATTCCTTTTCCTCTTCCTTCCATTCTTCCTCCCCCTCCTCTTCCTCCTTCCCCTCCACATCGTCCTCCACATCACAATAGCATGTAGTTGTAGTATTAAGAAAAGACGTTCATGTCATAACCTCATTTCACCACGCATGAAACAGGGCTCTAATAAGGGCTCTCTGGCACTCACATGGCACCACTAATGACACAGTGCCTCTCCATTGTTCCGGCAGGACAGCGGGCCAACGCGCCGGGCGAGAAGGGTGACACAGCCCTTAGAAATCTCATCTTTGAAACCCTGTTGTTTATAAGGGTATTTGAGACAGCACCATGACATGAGGGACAGACCGATATCTTGAAAGGTCCCCTCCCGCGCCTCCTTCAGGTAAGTGAAAAGTAGTAGGAGTGGTTGTAGTAGTGTTGGTAGTAGTAGTAGTAAGACTTCTGGTACTACTTCTACTATTACTACAGATAATCTGTTGCGACACATTTATACCTATTCGCAATCCCAGCAGGCAACTTCCGTTAAGGACAATTATAACTCATGTAACATATTCCTCGGCATATTATTTTATTTTTTTCGTTCTGTTGAAGAAGATGTCATTTACATTATTCGCAAAATAACTAATGCTTGATACTCTGAGAGCCAAGCGAGCCAACAGAAAGGGTTTGGCGACCACAAGATTGAGAAACTTTGGTACTAAAGGATAAAAAGAAAATGGGTTTTGCATCGTTAACTAACCCATTTTCTATGAGCGTTTATTGTGGCCGAGTTTCATCCTGAATTCGCACCCGGATCCGAATAGCCATTAAAAAGCAATCAGTTGGTCCACTCCAAGGGCAAGTTTGATCAATATCTATATAACTCTTCAGAATGATAATCAAAATGCAAATTAATGAACACGGGAGATATGTCCTCACCTTCATCCATCTGTCTTACTCCCAACCTCAAATGACAATGATTATAGTAATTATGATTAATAACAATAATGGAATTAAAGATATCAATAATGATGCTATAATAACAATGATAACGAAAAGTACTCAGAGAACACTTATCTCCGCCAAGGCAATAGGGTCGATGTTGCAATAAAAATATTTACACCTGAAGAATTATAATAGAATCATCTCTTTCTCAAGTTCACTGGTGACGTCCGTGTTTCCCGATCTCGCAGTGCTAATTAATCATAATTAAATAATCCTGGATCTGGATAATGATCACCACAAAAAACTTGAAGGCATCTTAGTTGAGCTAAAACACACCTCTGGTAAAAAAAAAAAAAAAAAAAAAAAAAATCTGTCCATAACCTTTTGAGTTATTCCGCTAACCAGCTAACCAACAAACTAATCAACGCTACCAAAAAACAACGACCTTGGTGGAGATAATAAGAATAAGGATATAAATAAGGATCATTAAAAATATCATTAATGCACACCAACAATCAAAATCGGCAATATAGAGCAATTAACCATAATAACAATCATCGATCTACATCATAGAAAACGCAGAGATGGTTGTGAAAAGAGATATTTCACTCCACCACCCCCGCCTACCTTTCATACCCATTCACCCTTTTCACGCCCATATTCACGCCCATCCGAAGCGTCACCCTTAATATACTAACCGTGAAACCCAGGCGAGGGGATAATCACAAGAATTCGTTATGGTTATTATTGCTATTATCTGTCAATCTCCGTTTCGAGGTTAGGCGAGGAAAGTGTTAAGGAGAACAATGGATATATATATTTTTTTTGTCTTTTATTCTTTATGTTTTATCGCGTAGGTTAAATACCTCGGCGCGAGATTGTATTAAGAACAAAGGAACCATACGCTGTAATTATGTCATCAGTCTCTGGTGATTTATAGGTATGTGAGGATGGGTTGTTTGGTTGTTTGATTGTTGGTTATGTACTCTTATTGTCTGGTTCTCTCTGTCTGTTTGCCTGTTGCTGTATTTTCTTTTTCTGTCTGTTTTTCTATTTTTTATCTGTCTTTCTTTGTTTCTTCATTTCTCTGTCTGTTTATGCTGACGCGGCGGATAATTTTGAATAATCACTCAATCTGTTTCTCTCTGTCTCCCATTCCTTCTCTCTCTCTCTCTCCTCTCTCTTCCCCCTCTTCCCCCTCTACTCCCACCCCTCCCCTTCTCTCCCTTTCCTCCCTCCCCTCCCCCCTCTCTCCCTCTCCCCCTCCCCCTCTCTCCCCCTTCTCTCCCTTTCCCTCTCCCTCTTCCTCTCCCTTTCCCTCTCCCTTTCCCCTTCACTTACGCATTGGTACCCGCATAATTCCTACTTTACTTTAAAAACCAGATAAAAAAGTGAAGATGATAAAAAAGGAATAAAGAATGCAGCCCACAACACCGCAAAACACCCAGGTGATGGACCACAACATCCGTTCCCCTGGGAGAGAGACGGGGAGCGGGGGGTGGGGGGAGGGGGAGAAAGAGAGAGGGGATAGGTGTTTAGGGGAGAGGGGAGGGGAAGGGGAGAAATAAGGTGGGAGAGAGGGGGTGAAATGGGATAGAGAGGGAGGAAGAGAGGAGAAAGGGGGGAAGGAAAAGGATATGGAAGAAGGGAGAGAGAATAGAAGGGGGAGAAGGGAAAGGACAAGGAAAGAGAGAGAAAAAGAAGGATGAGGAGAAGGGAAAGAGGGGAGAAAGATGGGGGAGGGGGGGAATTTGGGGTGATTTTACCCCAGGGGTCATCCGACTGGAGGAGCTAAAGAGGGGTGGCGGGGGGGAGGGGGGAGGTTATGGGGGTGGTCGTTACCCCAGGGGTCGCGGCTACAGACCTTTCGGAGGGCGGGAGGGGAGGGGGCACGGGGTGTTTATGTTTATACCGCAGTACGAAATTACAAGCACACATACCGACAAACACACACATTATGCCTCTCCCACCACACACACACTCACTCACTCACTCACACTCACACTCACACTCACACTCACTTACTCACTTACTCACTCACTCACTTACTCACATACTTACTTACTTACTCACTCACTCACTCACTCACTCACTCACTCACTCACTCACTCACTCACTCACTCACTCACTCTCTCTCTCTCTCTCTCTCTCTCTCTCTCTCTCTCTCTCTCTCTCTCTCTCACACACGCACACGCACACGCACACGCACACGCACACGCACACAGACACACACAGACACACACACACACACACACACACACACACACACATACACACTCATACACACACGCACACACACTCACACACCCACAC
>NC_091552.1:15503408-15513408 GCF_042767895.1 Penaeus vannamei
AGTTAGCTTGGAGGAAAATAGGATAAAAAATAAGCCTTTGGATAAAGCAAGGACAACGTACAAGGACTGAATTGGGTGAATCTAATTAAAAGTAAGAAAGAAAAAAAATGTTGCATTGACAATCCTACTGAGTAAAGGGCAGTGAGGTTGTGCTGTTTTTTTTTATTGGGGTTTTGGTTTTGATAAGGTTTGAATGCATATTAGGATCTCTCTCTCTCTCTCTCTCTCTCTCTCTCTCTCTCTCTCTCTCTCTCTCTCTCTCTCTCTCTCCCTCTCCCTCTCCCTCTCCCTCTCCCTCTCCCTCTCCCTCCCTCACTCACTCTTTCCATCTATCTATATGTATGTATGTATGGGTGTATGCACACACACACTTATGTGTGTATGCGATGATAAAAACGCTTTTATATTAAGATAAAGAGAAAAAATGAAATAATAAAATCCAATAAGAATTATGTAAGAAATTAAATATCCTTTTTCTGAACACCAACATTACTATTCTTGTCCACTTCTCCTTGGCTGTCTGTCCTGTACTTCTGCGCAACAGAAATATAGCCTTGAAGATGTGCATTTTTTTTTCTTTCTTTTTTTCTTTTTCTTCTCAAGGCGGACATTGAGAGAAGCGAAGGTTAATGCCCGTGGTAGGTAGGGGAGGGGGGAGAGGTAGGATTGGGCATGGGGGGGGGGAATAGGTAGGATGGGGCACGTTGGCGGGGGGGGGAAGGATAGGCGAGAGGGACGAAGAAGTGGACGTAAAGGAGTGGGATAGAGAACTAGAAGAGAAGGGAGAAATAGAAAGGGTTGGGGATAGAGGAAGAGGGGAAAAAGGGGAGGGAAAAAGGGGAGAAAGGGAGTTTGAAGAGAAAATGTCAAAGAAACAAGAACTAGAAGCAGAGAGATAAAAGAGATGGGGGGGGGGGGAGAGAGAGAGAGAGGGAAAATAGTAAAAGGGGGGGGGAAAGGAAGAAACGAAAAAGGAATGGGGGACAAAAAATAGAAATGAGAAGGACAGAAAGAAATAGAAAGGGGGATGGATAGAAGAATTCGGACAAGAATAGAGAATTGGGGGAGGGGGAGGATAGAGACTAGACAAGAGATAAGGAGGTGAAGCTTAGAAGAAAGATATGGAAAGAGGAGACGGGCGAGTAGGATAGAAGAGAGAGACAGGACGCAGAGGTTAAAGGAGAGGGAAGGGCTAGAGAGAGAGAGAGAGGAGGCTTGTTGGATGTGAAAAGGTTACTCAGAAACCCTCATAGTGTTCAACAAGGAAGGATAGAAAGGGGTGAGGAGGGTGAGAGATGAAGAATGAGTAAGCAGTCTACTCGAAAATTCTCCATGTTGCAGTAGCCGGGTTTGCTATCCTGAATAATTAAAAAAACCTGAAAAGGTGACAAAATACAAGTTATTTCACATCACGTCAAGCTCAATCTCGGTCTCTGCACCTGGCTAGTTTGCGTTACCTTAACTTGAAAGACATCCAATTTCCAACCTTAGTTTAAGAGAACATAAAGACTAAAACCCTTATTGCTAATAATAGACCCAGCATCCATCAAGACACTCTAACCTTTAGAACACCTAAGCAGAAGGGCGAAACGATGCCCACTTCACTGGCAATCCAACATTTATAAGGCAAAATATGTGACACTTTACTAAATTTTTATCCTATGTATAATTTAGAAGAAAAAAACGAATTATTAGATACCATAAGACCATTGTTCATTAGTAACAACACTTACGTAAACACAAACCGGAAAGATATAGAGAACGAAAGGGTTTCTAAAAAAAATCGTTTATTTATATGCCGTATACTAGGAAGTCCCTCCAGACGTCAGAAGACATTTCCTGGTATTTTCTAGTTGTTCTCTTATTATCCAGTTTTCTTTGTGTTTCTTATTCTCCTTTGTAAGAGATGAATGTGAATTTAGGGAAAGGGAGAGAGAGGGGGGGGAGGGGAGGTAAGAGACCGACAGACAGACAGAAAGTAGACAGATAGAGGGGGAAGAGACCGACAGACAGACAGAGAGAGAGACAGAGGAGGGGTTGAGAGACAGACAGACAGAGAGAAAGTAGACAGAGAGAGAGGGAGAGAGGAACATGTGACATGTGAATTCACACATTATCAAACATGTGACCTTAATATCCCTTGCTATGATTAAAAAGAATGAGTCAGTGCACCCGTTATCATTCTAGATAAGGACAGTAATAGAATAGTCCTCGATAACATAGTAGGTAATGGAAACCTTAACACACCCTAGGGAATCCTACCTAAAAAAAAAGAAAAAAAAACGTGCATATAGCCTGTTTGTTTTTCTTTTTCTTTTTTTAATTACAAACGGTCAATATGTGAGTTTTCATGTATATATTTATTCATACACGAACGTCTATGCATATATGAGGGTATGTGCGTACAAAAGTGTTTACATACTTATTTCACCTTTGAACGCTCAGACTCTCATACGCATATATGTACTTCGCATAAGCAATTCTATGAACTTGTATCTAAATGTATATAACTATATCCATGAATTTAATTATATTTGTCTGTCTATTGTATAAAGTCGCGTAACGGGACACGAGTACATCAAAATCAATGAAGTGTGAATAGGCTCGTCGGCCATTATTTGTCTCTTTGTCCGCGCTCAACCTTGCTACATCAAATAAATACATATATTCATGGGGGTTTAGCCTTCATTTTTTGCTTCCTTTTCTGTCTAGCTATTAGTCTTTTCTTTTCCTTTGTTTCTCTCTATTATTCGCGCCTTTATCTCTTGTTCTAGATATAGATTCTTTGTTTGAGATTTTTGTTTTGACGATTGCGCACGACCGGTGTCTTTTGTTCTCGTCGTTTGTGAATGTTTGTTGTAGTCTCTCATTCTTTATATTTCTTTAACTGTCGGTCTGTTGGTGCATTTTAGCATGTGATAAGTCTCTCTCTCTTTATGTATCTATTTATCTCTCTCTCTCTCTCTCTCTCTCTCTCTCTCTCACTCTCCCTCCCTCCCTCCCTCCCTCCCTCCCTCCCTCCCTCCCTCCCTCCCTCTCCTCCCTCTCCCTCTCCCTCTCCCTCTCCCTCTCTCTCCCTCTCCCCCCCCTCCCCTCTCCCTCTCCCTCTCCCTCCCCTCCCTCTCTCTCTCTCTCCTCCCCCTTTCCCTCCTTCCTCTATCCTCTCTCCTCCTCCCTTTCCCTCCCTCCTCTATCCTCTCCCCACCCCACCTTCCCTATACTACCCCCTCCTTCTCCAAACAAAACAAAAACAAAATGCGTCCCTTTAACAGCCATCCACAACCAACCGAACCAAACAAGCAAAACCTACATCCGGTAATTATTAACAGCCTTTTTCCCGCCGCCAAGGGAGGCTCCAGGTGGCGGAATTGGAGTAGCGGTAAGAAACCGAAAGTTTTTTAGAAGTTTTTTGTGTTTTTTTTTTTATTTTACACTTTCATGGGGTGTTGTCTTGTTGAGGTTTGATTTTTCCCCCCCTGTTTTCCTCATTCTCTTATATTTTCTCTCTTATTCTATGTCTCTTGTCTCTTTTTCTCTCTATGGCTTTGTCTTTGTGGCCCCCCCCCCCCCCCCCTTTTTCCCCCTTTTCTTTCTTCTCTTCTTCTTCTTCTTCTTCTTCTTTTTTTTTTTTTTTTTTCTTCTTCCCCTTTTTTTCTTTTTCCCCCTTTCGCACGCAGGGGTCATGAATGATATCAACACTGAGGTTCTATTAAAAAAAAAGATAAAAAAAAGAAATGAGAAAAAAGAAAAAAAGGAGAGAGAGAAAAAGAAGAAAAAAAGAAAAAAAGAAAGAAGAAAGAGAAAGAGAAGAAACCAGGGAAGTACGTTTTTACGCTGACGTTTGCAAATGTTTATTCCACAAAGTTGAATTTCGGTTCTCTATCGTGTTTGCAAGAGTGTTTGAACAGGTGCCAGGGGAAAATGGGGGGGTAAGGGTAAACCCCCAGGGGTCCGTTCACTTATATCAAAGAAAATATTCATATTCATATATTTTTTTCAAGTGTTTTTTTGTACTTTTATTAAGTTGGCCTATATTGCACCCTTCTGCATTTTCCCCTTATTCATTTAACCGTTCCTCTATACACTTTTTCACTTTTAATATCCCCCAGTCACCCATGTATTTCCCCTTTCCCCAAACCTTTTATTTTACAATCCCCTTTACTGTCACTTCATCCACCCCCCCATAATATCCTACATTCACTTTTATCCTGTCCCCTATCATTTTTCCCTTTTACCCTATATTCATGCTATTTACCTTCTTCACGCTTTCCTCGTGACCCCGGCCATTCCTTGCACACACAAGGGTAATTTAGAAGCAAATAACGACAGCATATCACAGCAAAAAAAAAAGGAAAAAAAAAAAAAAATAAAAAAAAAAAATATATTCATGTAACAAATGGGAAATTTAAACTAAAATTTTAAATCATAATCATAAAAGTTATATTAACCCCCGCCTTCCACTTTACCTTTTTTTCACGGTTATTAAAAAATGCAGTTTTTTACAAAATATGCATTTTTCATGAATGCATAAACTGTGAATATGTTTTGACCCTTTTTCACCCCAAACCAAACGCAAATGCACCCCTTATGCCCCGTGAAAAAACCTAACCTCACCTTTTTTTTTATACGAATTATTGATGATAATTACTGTTATTTTGTCTAAAGATTATTTTATCAGTTATTTTATCTAAATTTTGCTTCAAGGGGCCCCAAAGGGGATCGTTACTCAAAAAAGACCCCAGCCATTTTACCTTTAACATTTTTATAAATGTAAACATATAAATAAACATTATTTAGCTAAACAGAAGCAGGGATTCTGATTCTTTTTTTGCCCCCTTACGATCATCCCTTTTTTTTAACTTCCCTAAATCCTCTTTAACGTTATATAAAATGAAAATAAACTTTTCGTTATTTTGTTTTTTGGTGATTTGTTCTGTTTTGTTTCCATTTATATAAAAACGGGGCCCTCGATACAGAGCGGGGTTTATTCTGAGTATCAGGAGGGTTGGAAAAAAAGGGGGGGGGGAAGAAAAAAAAGAGAGGTGGAAGGAGGAGGGGGAAGAGGAGAAAAGAGGGGGGGGGGGAGGAGGGGGAGAAGAAAGGGGGGAGGAAGAAGAAAAAGAAGAGGAGGGGAAAAGAAGAAGAGGGGGGGGAGGAAAAAGAAAAAAAAAGAAGAGAAGGAGGGGTGGGGGGGGGGAGGAAGAGGAGATGAAACAAAAAGAAAAAAACGAATGAGAAGGAAAAAAATATGGATGGAGAGGGTGAGATGGATGGGAAAAAAAAAGGGAGAGAGAAGATTCTTTAAAAAAAAAAAAATGGGAGAGAGAGAGAGAGAGGGGAGAGAGAGAGTCGGACAAAACTCACAGGAAACAAACAAAAAAGAAAAAAAAAACGCAAAACAGCATAAGAAAAACAGCGAGAGAAAAACCCCAAAATAGAGAGCAGGATGGTAACTCCCCTTTGACGAGATGCCTTTTGAGATGAGAGACTCAGTGAGAGTTCGAGGTTTCGATTCCCCCTTTTTGGTCAACAACGTCTCCCCCTTTTTTCGCGTTTAGTCCGCCCTTAGAGTACAGTTGGGTGTTCTTGTAAAAAAAAATGTCTGCAAATTTTGAGTTGGTAATGAACGTAGGGGGGTTATCCGGGGAGGCGTTGAAGATAAGGACTTACGTCTCTATGAAAGGGAATCTAAAATGGCCCAGGGTTCTTTGATATGCGGGACTTTTTTTAAAAATAAACATGGGTGATGGGTTTTTTAGAGGTTTTTTGACTAAAATTTAAACCAAATCTTATTTCTATTTGTCTCAACACACAATACTCAATTTTAAAACATTACTCATTATTCAAAAGTCTGCAAGTATCAAGGATGTCCGTTATTTTTGAGATTGTTGAGTTGGGAAAACATAAGCTAAACTAAATCAACTGGAAGAAATAGATAAACGGAAGAAAATAAGTCCAAATGATCGATAACATAACCCAAACTAAAAAAACCCGAACAAATAAATAAACGGAAGAAAATAAGTCCTAAACAAAAAAATCTCACTGCTGATGTTAAAAGCTTGTGGCGCTCAACTCACAGGGGCCTTTGGAACAAGAATCACCACATCTCCCTCTCGGTCCTGGGCCCAAAGCCCCTATGTTTCAGAGTCATGCGATCAGGTGACGATGGCAATCACAAACAACGCGACACGTATCATTCTGACAATTGGGGACCGTTATTTTGCCGTTCGTCCATTCTGCCGGGGAAAAGAAAGACCACTGTAAAAGAAAATTTTCCCTTTTAATAAAACAAGACGCAATATAGATTTTTTTTCTGGAAATTGCAAAAACCACTAACTTTGACGGGTCGGCGAAGCAAAAATTGATATTCTGGAATGCATCATAATGTCGACCCAGATAAGCCACGGGTGTGCTACATACGGCGGCCATGTTCATGTCGTGCAACCTACGTCAGCAATGCTTTTGCTGAGGGGCCCCAATGCATGATGCTATTCTTGGCGCCCAGATAACCCCGGCAGTTGGCAGATTGATGCCATATGGGAAACTGCCTAGAATACCCCCCCAACGCTTAACCCAACCAGCGCTTCGATACAGGTCCGTGGGTTAGATAAGGGGGGGAAAAGGGAATCCCGAAGGTGGCTGTCCATGAATGCCTAAAAACGAAGCATAACGGGAAGGTATTACTAGTTTTCGTCGGTAAAGAAATTGCCTTGAAAGATTTATGGGGACACTTTTTTTGCCCCAATTGGAGAGTGGCATATGGGCTCTCCACCTAGAAAAAGTTCAGGAATATTTCTTCGTCACCACATACTGTAACACAGGGTCGCCAGTTAGCTCATGTTTGTCCCGTTAGCATTGATGTGGCGGTTTTTACTTTACTTTGCTCTGCACTTGGCGGGGATATGGTTAGGGGATTTTTTCTCTATATCCCTTGCCATGGTATCTTCTTAAACGTTTTCAGTGTTACGGATTAGTCAAGTTTGTGAATATGATTTTGTTTTGTCAGAAAGGTATGCTCACATTAATAATTTGGTTTTTTATTTGTAAAAGTTCAAGTGCGTTTTTTGGTAGCGCGCTCCAGGCGCCTGGATAAGCGCTTGAGCAAAAGGCGTTCACTCCACAAACCAGGTCGAGTTAGGTCATTCCGGTGGGGATTAGTCATGGTCCGTCGCGTATCTGTTCTGGAGGCGACATCCCAGAGGTCAAGTTGCTACAGGACAAAGGCTTCCTTGGCGCGGCCTTCTGCTGCCCATTGTTTGTCGCCGGGGGCGTGTCTTTTTCATGCTCGCCCGGGCATTTGCCAAATAAAGGCCAACGAAATGGCCATAGACGAAGGCCACCGGACATTGGGGAAGGGCCCTTTTTAACGACAACGCAAGGCCCTTGGGTTCAGTCGAGTCTTTGGGAAGAGACAGGCCCCGGGCCGTCTCGGAAGATATGGCTCCCAAACCAGGCGCAGTTCCAAAGTGTAGGACAAATTGAATTTTGTGGCGTGAACTTCCCCAGTACCGTAACGGCCCGGGGGTGAGTACTTCCAGGCAACCTCCCCCGGGGCCCGGGGTAGCCTGGCAGGGAATCAGCTACAGGAAAATATCAGCGACACGGCCGATTCCGCAGCCACCCCGGGGACACCTATCGTCCGTATCCTAACAGGACCGATCCTGGGGTTTAGAGAAGAGTTCATAAACACGAAAATTTCATTTGGGTCCTTCCCCGCGGGCGTCCCCAACACACCCCCCCTCACAGCGCCCCCAGGACGGACAAGGGGATGCCCCGAGAGCGTCCAGGCCCCGTCGGGTCCCCTTTCCCCAGGACGCGAGGAAGCACGAGCGAGGGTGCCTCAGCCGCTTCCCGGGCTCGCCCCGGGGGGGCAGAGCACTGTCCCCCGTGCAGGGTCGGCGGTCATGCGGGGGGCAGCAGGGCGACCCCATCGGGCCCGGGGGGGTGCGGGGGGTCGCGCGCCCCCCGGGGCCCTGCCGGCAGTCCTCCATGCCTTGCCTGGCCCCCCCCAACAACACATGACTCGTGTTTTGTTTGTACAAAATTAATCATTTTTTTATCGTTCTTTTTGTTTCCGGAATAAAAAGTACTTGAAATATATTCTTGTATCAGAACTTAATTTTCCATTACAGTAGATGTTCTTCAACGTGTTATGTAGCATTTTTTTTTTTTTTTTTATCGTTACGCTGATTGTGATGGTGTTTGTGTCAGGCATGAAATGGCGGTGTTATCGTGTTATTCTCACCTTTTCCTGTCTCCCTTCTGTTTTCCCCTCGTCATTTCTCTCTCTCTCTCTCTCTCTCTCTCTCTCTCTCTCTCTCTCTCTCTCTCTCTCTCTTCTCTCTCTCTTTCTAACTGTCCTAAATTCACCGCCCTTCTCCCATCTCCCCCCAACCCCAGCCCCCCACCCTCTCCTCCCCCCCTCTTTCCTTCAAGGGGGGGAGGAAAGAAAGGAGAGGAAACAGAAGAGGAAAAGGGGGAAGAGTTAGGGGAGAGAGGCGGGGGGAAAGAAAGAGAGGAGAGGAGAACCGCGAGAGAAGGTGTGACTCACCACCCAACCCATCCCCGCCCCCCAGCACCACGTGATCATAAGGGGTTTTTTGCGTGCAGCGTGTTCATGGTTTGGGAAAAATGGATAGGTGGATGGATCGACTGAGAGAGAGAGGGGGAGGGGAAGAACAGACAGGAGAGAGAAGAGACGGGAACAGAACAGAACAGAACAGACAAAGACAGAGAGGGAGAGAGACAGAGAAAGAGTGAGTGAGGAGGGGAGAGAGACAGACAGACAAAAAGAAAGACAGAGAGAGAAAAACAGAAAAAAGAAAGAAAGACAGAGAGAGAGAGAGAAAAAAAGAAAGAAAGACGGAGAGGGGGGCCAAAAAAGAAAAGAGAAAATTTAAAGATGGGTGTGTGTGTGGAAAGATGATGAACAAAAAGAAAGTAGGAGAGAGAAAGTAAAAAGAGCGATAGAGGGAAGCATAACGAAAAGAGAGACGAAGTGGGTGATTTGGGGGGGAAAAAGAGGGCAGAGAAGGGAAAAGGGGGAACGAACGCGAGAAAAGGGGAGGAATTTTTGGGAAAATTTTGGAGGTGGAAAATGTAAATGAAGAATGTTGGTGCCAGAAAGAGAAAAGGAGATGGAGAAAATTATAGATGGTTGGATGGGTAGATAGACAGGAGACAGATAGGTAGATAAAAAATAGAAGGAGGGAGATGGATAGATTAAAAGGATAAAAGAAGATAGGAGACAGACAGACAGATAAAAAGAGAGAGAGACAAAAAACAGACAAAGACAGACAGACAAAAAAACAAAGACAAAAGACAGAGACATAAACAGAAAATAACCCAAAAGGGAAAACAAAACGCCACCGGGGGAGAAAGATAAAGGAAGACAGCCTCATCCCATGGCCATAAGGCTGTACCCCCCCCAGAAAAAGGAACCATGAAGTCCCAAACCCTAAAACCTAATGACTTAATGACTCGGGGCCGATGGGGATGTAAACCAAAGGGCAAAATTAATACATTAAAAAAAAATAATAATGAATGACTGGTTAACGTTGGTTGGAATTTATAATTTTAGGACGATTTAAACGGAGACACATGCACGCACACCCACGCGCGCACACACACACACTCACACGCACACACACACACACACACACACACACACACACACACACACACACGCACACACACACACACACACACACACACACACACACACACACACACACACACACACACACACACACACACACACACACACACACACACAACACACACACACACACACACACCACACACACACCCCCCCCCCCCCCCCCCCCCCCCCACACACACACACATCTAGGTTAACAGGTCACGGGTTTATGAACACTGTAAATACGGGGGAACAAATTAATTTCCCTTTTTCCCCCATATCTCCCAAAGGGCTACATGCTCATTTCACCCCCCATGAAAACTTCACTCCTCTTTCCATCAACTTCACTCTCCTCCTCAT
>NC_091552.1:15518408-15526277 GCF_042767895.1 Penaeus vannamei
GGAATACTGGCTAAAAACCTTTTTGGGATATAACCCCCTAAACATAGAACAAAATAACAAGAACAGAAAAACTACCAGCATCCTTTTTCTTGCCTGGCTTCTTCCCGTGGTAAATCCTTACAAGAAAATCCCCCGGGTATGTGTTTATTTCCTCCTAATAAACCGTAATCTTTTTTTTTTAATCCCCCAAAGTACCTTGCAGCCTTAAAAAAGTCTTCCTACATTTAATCTTCGAAAAGAAAAACAATGAGATTCTACAGGGTATGGAATCCAAAAAATTGTTTCAGGCAGGTTAAAGGAAATGCTCGTAGCCCAAAAGGTTGCCCCCTGAACGGCCTGCCAAACCCTTTCCCCTTCCTTTTTCCCCCCCTTTCCCCCAAACCCAAAACCTTTCCCCCCCCCCCAATTCCCCTTTAACCCCCCCCCCCCCCCGCCCCCCCCATCCCCGACCTCGCCAACGGACGCTTCGTCTGCCAGAACCTGAATTCACGGAAATTTCCCCCGGCGAACGAATTTACTTTTTTTTCATTATTTTCTAGTTTATTCTTTATTGATTTTTTATTTTTTCTGGAAAAATTTAAAGTTTTGCTATTTTAGACGCGAAGGAACAAGCACTACACATTCGTTCAAAGTGTACTTAGAATGTCGTAAAATTAAGAAAGAAATACGTATGCATTTTCTATCCCGCCAAACGCGTGGGGTATGTACAACAACTGTTTTGGGGGGAAACATGCGTATGGTAATTTTTTCGAACAAAAAATATACTTTGTCATTTGTATATAAAAACTTCAAAAAATTAATATTAAAAGAAGAAACTAATTAAATAATAAACAAGGGTTTAATAATACGCATTAAACACGATTATGCTTGCGTGTTTTCATAAATTGATATGCCTAATATTCGTTATTGATCCATAAATAAGATGAAAAACCTACTGCCAGACAAAAAATCCCCTTTCTTTTTAACGGGGGCTTTCCCCTCGACCCACATAGTCTCCGCAGCTTCCACAATGCTGGTCGACGCAAAATGGTGCTGGGGAGGAAAAGAATGCGAAAAATCGAAAGAGCAATCCGCGTTTTTTTTTTGTCTTTTTTTCGTTATTCGTCCGTTTTCTGTTTTGGTGTTTGTTTTCGTTTTCTTCGTTCCTGTGTTTGGTTCTTCCTCTTTCTTTGTCTTTGTCTGCCTTCTTTTTCTTTTTGTCTTTTTTCCCTCCATCCCCCTCCCCCCCCCTTTTCCCCTTTCTTTCTCTCTCTCTCTCTCTCTCTCTCTCTCTCTCTCTCTCTCTCTCTCTAAAAAAAAAAAAAAAAAAAAAAAAATACACACACACACACACACACACACACACACACACACACACACAAAAACACAAAAACACACACACACACAAAAAAACACACACACACACACACACACAGACACACCCCCCCCCCCCCCCCCCCCCCAAAAAAAAAAAAAAAAAAAAAAAAAACTGCTGTTCTAGCGCAGTGCAGCGGGGGGGAACACACTTGCAACTTAAACATTAGGGTTTCAGCCATCTTTTCCCCCGAATACCTGTTAGAACTGTCATTTGTCACAATAACCGATTTCAGGCGGGGTCCAAATCAAATGGCTTTCTGTTCATCATCCAATTCTGTTCTTCCTTTCTTTCTGGGGTTCGCTGGTTCTGCCGGTATCAGTGTGGAGTTTTCTTTTTCATGAATGTTGACACTGACACGTGAAATGACCATTCAAACGCAGGAAATGTTTGGTTTCGAAATATTGCCCCACCCCCCCCCTTTCTTTTTCCTTTCTTCTCCCATTTTTCTGTGTTTTTTTTTTTTTTTTTTTTTTTAGCTCCTTTCCCACTCTGTCCTATTTCCCCCCTTTCTTTCTTTTTCTCTGTTTTTTCCCCTACCTCTCCCTCCCTTCCTTTCTCCTCCTTCCCCCCCCCTTTTCTCTCTTTTCTCTCTCTCTCTCTACTCCCTCTTTCCCTCTCTTCCCTCTCTCTCTCTCTCTCCTCTCTCTCTCTCTCTCTCTCTCTCTTCCCCCCCTCTCTCTTTACCCCCTCTTCTTTCTCTCTCTCTCTTTCCCCCCCCCCCTCTCTCTCTCTCTCTCTCTCTCTCTCTCTCTCTCTCTCTTCTCTCTTCTCTCTCTCTCTTTCTTTTTGTGTGTGTCCCCAACCACGTCATTGGCGTATTGCGTGGGGATTTTTAAAAAAAAAAACATATATTTTAACAATACAGTTTTTTTCCCTTTTCTTAGAACAAAATTTCAAGGCATTTTACTAACATTTTAAATTTTTAAAAATCTGTTAATAATAATATAATAAAAATGATACCTTTTTCAGGTGTTTTTTAACCCATCCACGAACTAAATAAAAAATTCGAATTATTTTTCAATTTAAACCATCTATATTTTCAGGCTATATTTCAATGGCTTTTCCTCCACTCACAATGCTTCGAATATATTTTTTGGAATGCCTGCAATACGTAACCATGGCAATAATCATGCGATTAAAAGGGAATTGGTTGCCATCAGGAAGTAATAACAATGGTAGACGAAGGATAAGATAGATTATTATAACTAATGATGATGATGATAATTGTTCAGCAATGCTATGATAAAAATAACCATGATAATAATGATGATCATAATAATAACATTGGGATAATAATGATGATAGAGATGAAAATGAGAACAAAAAAATAATAAAACCACAAAATAATAATATAGTAGTGGTAGGTTTTTTTTTTAAAATAATAATAATAAAATAATTTTAAAATAATAATAATAATAATAATAATAATAATAAAAATAATAATAATAATAACGATATTAATAGTATGAACAAAAATATAATTATAAAATAATAGCAAATAAAAAATCATCTAAATAATAACAACAATAATAGGGAAAAATAAAAATTAATGATAATAATAATTCCTAATAAATTTAAAAATAAAATAAAGTTTTAAAAATAACAACAAATAGTAATAACATTTAAATAGTTACTAAATATAAAGTGCATTACATGTAGTTACTGTGTGAATCTGAAAACCGTAAAATATGTGCGATTTAGAATGTTTTATACTCTTCACTGGTTATTCTTGTTTTCACTTTATTTTCCATTTATCAGGTGATTGGGCCTAAAAAAACGTTTGATATCAAGCCAAGTGATAACAGGGATACGTTATATGATGAACGTGGGGAAAGTTGGGGTTCTCGGGCCCTTTCCCCGAAAACATGGTTTCCCGCGCAATCAGCGGGGGGAGAGAATCTTTTTTTATTTCTGTCGTCTATTTATTTCGTACTATTATCGGTTCTGTGGTATATCTATAGTTCTTCATTTTATATAGAATATGTGGCTATGTTTATAAGGGATAAACCCCTTTGTTGGACTAGTTAATTTCGAAAAACACGTTATCTGAATCTCTCAAAGGCAGCAAACCCCAATGCGCATGCGTGGATGAGGTCAGGACCAAGAGTATAAAAAACCCATTGTCGAAAAATTTTGGGGTTAGTTCCCAGCGAGTGATATTGGATCAGTTACTATTGCGCTACTATAACCGGTAAATATTAGATTTTTTATCTGCACGTACATTTTATAGTATTTTGGTCGCATATAAGGGTGAATATCGTTTACTTATTTTTCAAAATAATCTAAATTTAAACGGGACAGTATTGCATGTAAAGTATTCGGTAGGAAAGGATTCCTGTTCTGACGTGGCGTCAACCCGATCAGAACAAGAAGGTTTGTAAGCAATTTTTGGCCCGGCTCTTCATACTATATTTCCTAAATATCTTGCTGCTGTAGTTTTGTAAAGTGTTTGTGTTTGCAGGAATTTTAAAAGGAAAAGTGCTAGTGAAGTAACGCTTATTTATATTCGTATGTACTAAGTATTGTTTATATGTAATCGTTGGTTTTGTGACTTGCAAAATTGGGAAAGGGTTTTGTGAATTGATGGGGTTGAAAAGAACACATTGTTTTGTTTTAGAAATGCCAAATTTTGCCATTGATACAGCCAAAAAGGTTTCTTCGAGAGACCCTTCCCTGTTCATTTAACTTTATTCCTGCATTTAATGCAGGACCCCAAACATTTTGTGTTTGTAGTGTTGATAGTTTATTCAGAACCAGAAGAACTGTTTTGTCTGAGCCTATTATAATGGGTCAGGTTTAAATTTTAGGTGGATGAAATTGGTTGTATGGTTTGGAGTGGTGCTACTGTGGCAAATCATATATAGTCTGTCATGCAGGAACAGTTTTAAATGGATCTAGTGTGACCGTTCATTCCCATGTCCTAAATCCACATTTTTGTAGTTCAGATCAATATATTTTTTTCTTGAATACAAAATAATGTTAACTTATTTTTTTATGAATTTTTGTTGAGAAATCATTGTTTTATATTAGAATTTTAATGTGCAATTTTCTTTTTTCAGCATCAAGATGCAGATCTTTTGGGAAAAACCCCACAGGCAAGACCATCACACTTGAGGTTGAGCCCTCAGATACCATTGAAAATGTGGCCAAGATCCAGGACAAGGAGGGCATTCCCCCCCGATCAGCAGAGGTTGATCTTCGCAGGCAAGCAGCTTGAGGACGGACGCACTTGTCCGACTACAACATCCCGAAGATTTACTCTCCCTTGGTACTAGACTCAGGTGGATGCAGATCTTCCAAAACCTTTCAGGCAAGACCATCACTCTGGGGGCGAGCCCTCAGACACCATTGAGAATTTAAGGCCAAGATCCAGGACAAGGAAGGTTTCCTCCAGATCAACAGGGTCTATTTTGCGGAAGCAGTTGGGGGATGGTCGCACCTTTTAGACTAAAAATCCAGAAGGTCCACCCTCCACCTTGTCCTCAGACTGCGAGGAGGATGCAGATCTTTAAAAAAAAACTTACAGGAAACCCTCACACTGAGGTTGAACCCTCTGACACATAAAAAAGGCCAAGATTCAAGACAAAAAAGGCATTCCCCCGACCAACAGCGCTTATTTTGCTAAAGCAGCTAGAAAATGGTGCACCCTGTCCGATTACAACATTCAGAAGGAGTCACCCCTTTACTTGGTTCTCAGACTCGGTGGATGCAGATCTTCCAAAACCCTCCAAGGGAAGACCATCACTCTGGAGGGCGAGCCCTCAGACACCATTGAGAATGTGAAAGCCAAGATCCAGGACAAGGAAGGATTTCCCCCCAGACCAACGCCCTTATCTTTTCCAAGCAGTTGGAGGATGGTCCCCTTTCAGACTCAACATCCGAAGGAATCCACCCTCCACCTTGTCCTCAGACTCAGGAGGTATGCAGATCTTTGTGAAAACCCTTCAAAGACCATCACAGAAGTTGAACCTTCAGACACCATTGAGAACGAAAAAGCCAAACCAGGACAAAGAAGGTATTCCCCCAGATCAACAGCTTTATTTTTGCGGGTAAACAACTAGAAGATGGTCCCCCCCCTGTCCATTACAACATCCAGAAGGAGTTCCCCTTCACTTGGTTCTCAGACGCGAGGTGGTATGCAGTCTTCGTTAAGACCCTCACAGGCAAGCCCATCACCCGGGAGGTTGAACCTTCTGATCCATTAAAAATGTAAAGGCCAAGATCCAAGACAAGGAAGGCTTCCCCCCCAGCCCAACAGTCCCATCTTTGTTAAAGCGCTAAGATGGCCGCACCCTCTCTGACTACAACACCCAGAAGGAACCCACCCTTCTTTTGGGCCCTCAGACTTGGGGTGGAATGCAGTTTGTCAAAACCCTACAGGAAGACCATCACTTGGGGGTTTGAACCTTGACACCATTAAAATGAAAGGCCCAAAGATCCAGGACAAGGAAGGCATTCCCCAGACCAACGGGTCTTTTTTTCCAAAAGCAACTGAAGATGGCCGCACTTTTTGATTACAAATCCAGAAGGAATCCCCCCTTCACTTGGTTTAGCATGGTATGCAGATCTTCAAAACCCTCACAGGCAAGACCATCCCCTTGGAGGTCGACCCCTCAGACACCATTGAGAATGTGAAGGCCAAGATCCAAGACAAGGAAGGCATTCCCCCAGACCAACAGCGTCCATCTTTGCTGGCAAGCAGTTGGAAGATGGCCGTCCTTTTCCCGTTAAAACATCCAGAAAGAATCCCCCCTCCATCTTGTGCTCAGACTTCTGGGGTATGCAGATTTTTGGGAAGCCCTCACTGGCAGACCATCCCCTTTTGAGGTTTAAACCCCCTCTGACACCATTGAGAAGGGAAAGCCAAAATTCAGGATAAGGAAGGTATTCCCCCAGACAACAGGATTTTCGCTGGAAAGCAGCTAGAAGATGGGTACCTGTCCGTTAAACACCCAAAAGGAACCCACCCTCCATTTTGTGCTCAGATTTGTGGTGGTATGCAGATCTTCGAAGCCCCCAAAGGGCAAGACCATCACCCTGGAGGTTGAACCCTCTGACACCATTGAGAATGTGAAGGTAAGATCCAGGACAAAAAAGGGCATTCCCCCAGATCAACGGGTCTTATCTTTGCTGGCAAGCAGTTGGAAGATGGCGCACCTTGGCTGACTACAACATTCAAAAGGGAATCTACTCTTCACCTTGTCCTCAGATTCAAGGTGGATGCAGTTTTTGTAAGACCCTCACAGGAAAGACCATCACCCTGGAGGTTGAACCCTCTGACACCATTGAGAATTGAAGGCCAAAATCCAGGACAAGGAAGGTATTCCCCAGCCAACAGCGTCTTATTTTTTGGGAAGCAGTTGGAAGATGGCCCACCTGTCTGACACAACATTCAGAAAAATCTTTTTCCATTTGGGTTTCCCAGACTTCGTGGTGGTATGCAGATTCTTAAACCCCGGCAAGACCAACCCTGGAGGTTGACCCCTCAGATACATTGAAAAATTGAAGGCCAAAATCCAGGACAAGGAAGGTTTTCCCCCCAGACCAGCAGAGGTTGATCTTCGCAGGCAAGCAGCTTGGGATACACTCTCTCTGACTACAACATTCAGAAAGAATCTACCTCCACTTGGTCCCAGACTCAGGGTGGCCAGTGAATATTCCATTGTGATCCCAAAGATTTCCTGTCAACTACGCTATTGAAAAATGTAATTGCACATTATTCCTTTCCAGTGTATGGGGAAATTAAGAACATGATTTTATTTCAAATGCACATCAATATTTTTTTTTACTTTTTATAAGGGCTAGCAGAACCAAATAAAAACTTTATTTGATATTATTTTTTCCAAACCCTCATGAAATGAGTTCTTTAAAATAATTTTGGGTATTAATAGTTAAAAGATAAAAAATTATTTTTACAGTACATTGCCCTAATTACTGAAATATTTTCTTTATACAGAACATGAATCTAAAAGTATTGGACTAAAATACAGCTTATTTTAAATTGTAATTAGAAGACTGAAAAAAATTTGAATAAAATGAATTGAAATCTTAAAAAGAAGAAAGTATTAAAGTGAATACATAGCTTCATTTTTCAAAAAGAACTATGAAACCCTATGAATCAAAAAAAAAAAAAAAAAATTTCAAGTTTTTTTTTTTTAGCAATATGAAAAAGTATTTATATATAAAATAAAATACATTTATGAATATGAACATAAAAAAATTTATGTATTTTTTCTCTCTCTCTCTCTCTTCTCTCTCTCTCTCTCTCTCTCTTCTCTCTCTCTCTCTCTCTCTTCTCTTCTCTTCTCTTCTCTGTCTTTCTCTGTCTCTGTCTCTTTTCTGTCTCTTTTCTGTCTCTTCTCTTCTCTTTCTTCTCTTCTCTTCTCTTCTCTTCTCTTTTCTTCTCTTTCTCTTCTCTTCTCCCTTTTCTTCTTTTTCTCTTCTCTTCTCTTCTCTTCTCTTCTCTTCTCTTCTCTTCTCTTTTCTTCTCCCTTTTCTTTTTTCTCTTTTCT
>NC_091552.1:15526777-15531777 GCF_042767895.1 Penaeus vannamei
AAACACCACACACAAAACCAACCAACAACAACCAACCAAAAACCCCAAAACCACCACCACAAAACACAAAACAAAAACCAAAAACCAACACAACACAAACACACTCCACACACAACACAACACAAACACACACACACACACACACACACACACACACACAACACAACACAGACACACACACACGCGCGCGCGTAAGAGCAAACGACCTTTTCGGCAGTGAATCTACATCTACGAATTAATCCCACGACGAAAATAATCCTCTCTACTATGATAACGTTTTATAAGACGCTGTTTATAAGAAAAAAACGAAAGAAAAAAAAAGATAATAACACTAAGAACCTTTTAAGAGTAAGGGTTATCTTCACCGTCACTCCGCTGACCCGAGAAATCCGACTGGCACGCTACTGTGAAGTTAACCGCCCTCGTCCAGAAGGCGGGAAACCAGCGGAGCATTGCCTTGAAAAATAACACGAAACTAGAGTTATTTTTTTTTACTAGATATTGAGCATGTTCTCTTTTTATATCTTTTCCATATTGTCATTTCATTTTTTTCCGTTTTGATAAAAAATCCCGAGGCTCGAAAATATCATTACGGTTTTCACTTTTATGGATGTAATTCTGGTACAAATAAAGATTATACTCTTTCTACGATACACTGATATCGAAATTATTCTGTGAGGTAACGTAAAATCTGTGATAATAAACGGCTAGTAGCGTGCTCTCGTTTTTCTCTTTTTTTCTTTCTTAATTATCTGTATATGGAATTATCGCTTTATTAGAATTTGCTTCCCTTGGTCAGTGCTTTTGTTTTAAAGTTTTTGTTTTCGTCTTTTGAAGAAATCTCATATTCCTTGATAATAGTACATATATATTTATCTAATATCTATGTATATATATACATACGTATCTACCTGTTTATCTATTTTTTATTTATCAATCTATCCATCCATCTATCCACACACACACGCGCGCGCGCGCGCGCACACACACACACACACACACACACACACACACACACACACACACACACACACACACACACACACACACACACACACACACACACATACAAATAAACAAGCCAAAACTTATTTCTAAGTCCACTGAAGTGTTCTGAACACTTTTGAACATACCCTAATGAGCAGTCTGAGCAGGACATTTGTAGCGAGAAATTTCAGACCATCAAGAAAAAGCATTTGGACTGAAGCAACCTCAAATATTCTCTTGTAGGCCTATGTTCCTCGCTGCTTCGTTAAGGAGAATTTTATAATGCTCGCTGAGTATCTGTTTGCGCTGTCTGTCTGTTTGTCTGTATGCCTGTCTATCTATCTGTATTGATCTGCGTATCTATTTGCCAGTCTATCTGTCTATCCGTATATGTATTAATATCTATATCTCTCTGTTATATATGTCTATATCTTACTCTGTATATCTATCTATTTCTGCATCTAAACTACATGTGTGTCTATCTATATACCCATCTACGTGTCTCGTTTTGTACCTATCTATCCATCCATCCATCTATCTATACTAATCAGCTATAAACCACAAAAATTGCGAATGCTTCCTCCATTTCCTCTCAAAAGAAAAAAGAAAACAAAAATAATAATAAAAAAACGTGACTTTTAACACCGCATGTACAACCAGGTCGAAAGTTCTTCAATTTTCACTTTTTACGTACCAACCTTAAAAAAAAAAAAGATGCTTGGGGGAAATAACACGAAAACACGTAATGTTTTGTTTTGATATATAGAGTTGTTATTCGGCGTACATTGGAAAAAAGTGAAAAACGAAAAGGAAAGGAAACATAAACAATTTCTATGACAAGGTTTCGATTCGAATTTGGACATCATTCAGCATTAAAAAAAGAAAAAAAAATGATTAGAAAAAAATATATATAAGCCTTATCAGTCTTATAAATTTGCACATACGCATACATATACCATTTATATGATATATATGTGTATATATGTATGAATATACGTATGCATATTTGTATGTATATATACACGTGTATGTAAAATGGTAATAAAGACAAACAACTCAATGATAAACAGATTCCGATTCTGTCGTGTATACATCATTACATCATTCCGTAATGAAAGAGAAGAAAACCTGTCATTTCGAGATGGGTGTATACATCGGCAGCGCAGGAGCAACGGTTTATCCTGACGGTAAATATCCAAAATGCCTATCTTTATCGCCGCGGGGAAACGGCGTATAATTAAACGCCAGGAAATATGACATTTAATGAGCCGTTGCGGTGAAATGAGCCCGATGCTCATTTTTTTTCTCTCTGTTGCCGGTTTTCATATTCTGAGAATAAATCTATATATCGGATATTGTTCCTAACGGTATTTTAATTATGCGTAATTTTGTGTTTTACATTATTTTTTCCGCATTATACTTTTGGAATTCTTATTCGTTATTTACGTTTTTGTATTACCAATTTGTTATTTTAGAATTATCCCTTTCCTAAAATAGAAAAAATGGCGGGAATTCGTGCGCATAACGGACTTATTTTTTTTCTCTTTGTCTTCTCTATTGTAATCATCATCTTCTTCCTTTTCTTTCCCTCCTATTTCCTCCTTCTTCATTTCAAGTGTGTTATCATATATACTTCAACTTCGAACTTCCCGAGTGAAAATAAGTACGCTTTTGAGGATGAAGTATGACGTAATTGCTCGAAATGGCTGTTTTGCGATGACGAATGGGCAAAGGAGGAACGCGATAATCAGGAGAAATGCCGGGGAAAAGAAGATAGGCAAATAATAATTGGAATATTAAAAGAATGAAAAATAGATAATTTGATTTGAAAGTTGAAAGGAAAATATTGATAGTGATAGATAAATGGAACACAGTTGTAGAGAGAGAAAAAATATATATACAGCAGAAGAAAATACAACAAATTCAACAAAATCTTAACGATAAATGTAGATAAAAAATAGAAAAAGATGAGAAAAATAAACATGAAAAGAAAACAGCAGAGCGGGAAGCAAAATGAGTAGAACTTGAAAAACAGTTTTGATAGAGAGAGAAAAAAAAGCAAGCAAACAAAAAAATCTGAAAAACCAGGTAAGCAAATATGCGTCAAAACACGAATAAAAAAAATGAAATAATACGAAGAAGAATAGAGAAAACAAACTTTAAATCTCACACTGCCAAACGGGAAGCAACGGTCGTTAACGGTCATCTAACCGAGAAACCAGCATCACGTGGGTGTCCGAGAGGTACAGGTTGAGGCACAAGAGCGGGCGTGAGTGGGCGTTGATCTAGTGTGGGCGAGAAAGGATGGAGGGCAGGTTGGCGATGAGTAAGAGTTGGCCCGGGTGGAGGAAGGGGTGGAGGGTAAGGGTGGGTGAAGGAGGAGGGGGTGGAGGGTAAGGGTGGATGGAGGAGGAAGGGGTGGGTAAGATGTGGGTGGGAAGGAAGGAGGGAGTTGGAGGAGTAAGGGGTGGATGGAGGAGGAAGGGGTGGAGGGAGTAGGGGTTGGTGGCGGAGGACGCGGTGGAGGGTAAGGGATTGGGTGTGGAGGAAGGGGTGGAAGGGTAAAGGGTTGGTGGCGAAGTGAGGGGGTGGAGGAAGAAGGGGTGTAAGGGTAAGGGTGGGTGGGTAGAAGAGGAAGGGTGGAGGGTAAGGCTTGGTGTTGGAGGAAGGGGGGGAGCGTAAGGGTTGGTGGCGGAGGAGGGGTGGGGGGGTGAGGATGGATGGAGGAGGAGGGGACGGAGGGAGGCAGTGGGGTGGAGCGTGGTAGGGTTGGAGGTGGATAAGGGTGGAGGGAGGGAGTTAGAGATGGATTAAGATGGAAGGAGGGAGTTGGAGGTGAAGAAGAGTAAAGGGAGAGGGCTAGAGATCGAGAAGAGTGGAGGGTGAATGAAGGAGGGAGACTAAAGGGCAGAAGGATGTAGAGAGTATATGGAGATGAGAACCGTAAAGAATGGAGGGCGGAATAACATAAAACAATAAATCAAAAAGATGGAAACAGAAGAAAGAAACGTAAATAACCAACAGAAAGAAAAAATGAATAAACACAAACTCGAAAAAGGGGAAGAAACAAGAGGAGGGAGGAACAGAGGAGTCATAAGGGCGGGGATTAGGTTATCTGAACACGGGTCGTCACCCTTCGCGCGTCTTACGGCTGGTGATGGACCCATAACACGGGCTGGGCGTCTGATTCCGGGACCGACGAGGAACTCCCTTGTATTGCGGGTTTGTTTATGCCTCATTTAGCCTTGTGTCAGTCTTCTCTTTTATTTGTTGTTCTTATGCTTTTGTTAGGTTTTCATTTTGATGTAGGTTATAAGTATATATGTATATATATATATATATATATATATATATATATATATATATATATATATATTTAAATATATATATACATATGTGTGTGTACATATATAAATATATATATAATATATATATATATATAAGTATATATAATATATATTATATATATATATATTATATATAATACATATATATATAGTATGTATGTATACAACATATCTAGTATATATATATATATATAATATATATTATTTATATATATATATATATATATATATATATGTGTGTGTGTGTGTGTGTGTGTGTGTGTGTGTGTGTGTGTATAATATATATATATATATATATAAATATATAAATATAAGCTTAGATAGATAGAAAGAATAGATAATAGATAGATAGATAGATAGATATATGTATGTACATACATATATGCATATATATATATATATATCATATATATATGTGTTATATATATGTATATAGATATATATTTGATATAGTTATATATAATTATATATATATATAAATATATATATATATAAATATATATATATATATATAAGTATAATATAATACATATATATATATATAAATATCATATATATATATATATATATATATATATATATATATATATATATATATATATATATATATATGTACGTATATATGCGTGTGTGTGTTTATTATATATGTATGTATGTCTATATGTA
>NC_091552.1:15539277-15541777 GCF_042767895.1 Penaeus vannamei
GGAGGAAATAAATGCGTTTCGATATTTCTATAAAAAAAATTATTTGTTGTTATCATTTCATCTGCGCAATAGTTTCGTAAATGAAGCTACTATTACTATCGCTATTATTTCATCCAATATTGATTTCACAGCTATTAAAAGACCACCATTCAAGCACTATCGATAAACTCACCATAATTTTACCTATACAACTGATACCATCACCATCAACTCATCATCACCATAGACTCGCCGTAAATTCACAATGATTCACCATCATAAAAAATCACCGTGACTTATTAACTTTATCGATAAACTTTACCATGATTTACAAATATTTTCTATCAACAAAGTCACCTCGCAGCAGACGCCTACACCATCAACAAAGTCACTATGGTTCACCATCATCAACAATCTCACGGTCACTCACCATTACCTTTAATACACTCATCAACCCTCACCATCACCATCAACACACTCACCATCATTCGGCGTCACCATCAACACACTCACCATCATTCGGCGTCACCATCAACACACTCACCATCATTCGGCGTCACCATCAACACACTCACCAACCCAAGACACCAGCACCATCAGCAAACTCACTATAATTCACCATAATCAACAAATTCACCATCATTCACCATCCCATTCAACCAACACACCATTATCACCACTAGCACATTCACCACCACCATCAACATACTCACCATCACCATCTTTAAACCTACCATCACTTACCATCACCATCATCATCTTTAAACTCACCATCACCATCAACAAACTCATCACCATCACCATCTTTAAACTCACCATCACTTACCATCACCATCTCCATCTTCACCACCCGCCCATATAGGTCAGTCTCAGAACGCGGGCGTGGGCGATGGGCGAGGGCGTGATCCAAGGCCAATAAGAGGTTCCAAGGCCACGGGCGGGATGGGCGTGAATTTAAGGGGCAAGACAGCGCTCAAAGGGGGAGTTTTCGACACATCTAGAAGACAAAAGACAATTAGCGAATTACAAATATCAATTTATGTCAATTTACGAGTGTATCAATTGAAGGGATCATCTGTCTAAAGCCCCTTCCCCCCTCCCCCCTCCCCCACGTCTCCTCTTACACCCCCCCCCTCGTCTCCTCTTTGCCCCCCACACCCCCAGTCCAAGCTAAGCTCCACCCCCCTCCCCCAGTCCAATCCGAGCTCCACCCCCCCCCCCCCCGCCTACTAAATCATAACAACGCCCCCGCCCTTTCTTCGTCTGTTTATGGCTATTCTTATCCTTATCCTTGTTGTTGGCCTTTTCCTGCTTCTTCTTCCTCTTCCTCTTTTTATTTTTGTTGTTATTATTATTATCATTATGATCATTATTGATAGCATTATTATTATACTTATTATACTTATTATATACTATATCCTTAATAGCATTATTATTATCATTATTATCATTATTATTATCATTATTACTATTATTATCATTATCATCATCTTTATCATTAACATCATCATTATTATCGTTATTGTCATTATTATCATCACTGTAATTACTATTATCATTATCATGATGATGATGATGATTATCATTATTGTTATTAATATTATTAATCTTACAGTTATTATCATTATTATCATTACTACTACTATTATCATTATCGTTGATATCATTATTATCATTATTATCTTCATAATGATCATCATTATACCACCGATATTTTATAATTCCCTTTCATCTAATCTAAATTGATAAATCTAATAATTAATCTTTTTTTATTCTAAATGATTTTCTTCTCCAAAGCGACTAATCTTGAGTTCATGTCACGCAAGGATTGATTTTATTATTTCTTTTATTTCATTCTATTTTTTACATTTTTTGGATTTTGTCTTTGTTGACGTCATAATGTCATGTCGACTGACTATAACTGTTATGTACAAGATCGCTTGATCGCGTCCGGATGTTATTGTCATCCATGTCTCATCTATATAACATTGAAGAAGATGGAGGAGAGGGAGAGAGAGAGAGAGGGAGAGGGAAGGAGGGAAAGAGGGAAGGAGGGAGAGGGAGAAGGAGGGGAGGAGGGAGAGAGGGAGAGAGGGAGAGGGAGAGGGAGAGAAAGAGGGAGAGGGAGAGGGAGAGGGAGAAGGAGAGGGAGAGGGAGAGGGAGACGGAGACGGAGACGGAGACGGAGAGGGAGAGGGAGAGGGAGAGGGAGAGGGAGAGTGGGAGAGGGAGGAGGGAGAGGGAGAGGGAGAGGGAGAGAAAGAGAGAGAGAGAGAGAGAGAGAGAGAGAGAGAGAGAGAGAGAGAGAGAGAGAGAGAGAGAGAGAGAGAGAGAGAGAGAGAGTGGGGATGGGGGGGGAAAGAAAAATAATTGTGTACATTTTAACAGAGAAAAAAATAGAAAAAAAAACTTCTAAAATCAACTGCCCCTAAAGTATGTAAATAAGAAACTAAGAAAAATAAGACAGAAAAAGAAGAGAGCTGTCACACAAAATCAACATCTTCTCAAGATGTAAAAAATT
>NC_091552.1:15549277-15551777 GCF_042767895.1 Penaeus vannamei
ACACAGATAGAGAAGGGAAGAAAGAGGAAGTAAGGAGGTAAGGTAGGTAAGAAATGAGGTAAGGAAGAGGCGAGGAGGGAGAAACAGAGAAAAATGAGTGAGGAGGGGAAGAGAGAGAGAGAGAGAGAGCGAGAGAGAGAGAGAGAGAGAGAGAGAGAGAGAGAGAGAGAGAGAGAGAGAGAGATAGAGAGAGAGAGAGAGAGAGAGAGAGAGATGCAAAAAAGAGAGGAAGCGGGAAAGAGTGCAATGAGAGAGAGAGAAGTAAAAGAGTGAGAGTGAAGACAATAGAAAGAGAAGAAAGAGCGAAGAGAGAGAAAAAATGATACCAAGAAAGAGAAAAACAGAGTAACGAAAAGAAAAACAAAGAGAAAAAAAAATCGAAAGAAAACAAAAATGAGAAAGAGAAAAAATAAACTAAAAAGAAAGAAGGAACAGAAAGAGACAGAGCAGACTGCTTTGTCAACTCGAAGGCAGCAGGGGGTCCTTTTTGCACCGAGGGGCGTTCCCTTCTCTCCCCCTCCCGCCCCTCCCTCTCTAACCCCTCCCCCTCACGCCCTCCCGACCCATTTAAGGCACAACAAAAGTGTCATTGATGGAAATAGACTCCCGTGGTCCCTCTGTGTCCCAATTAACGGATAATGACGAAATGATTTCTCGGGGATGCTTTTATGACGACGGATGGAACCCCGTCGCTATGTAGGGAAGGTGAGGGGGAGGGAGGGAGGGAGGGAGGGAGGGAGGGAGGGAGGGAGGGAGGGAGGGAGGGAGGGAGGGTGGAGTCTGAGGGGGAGGGAGGGAGGGAGGGAGGGAGGGTGGAGTCTGAGGGGGAGGGAGGGAGGGAGGGAGGGAGGGTGGGATAGCGTGGAGTCTGAGAGGAGAGGGAGGGAGGGAGGGAGGGTGGAGTCTGAGGAGGGAGGAGATGTAGGGTGGGATAGCGTGGGAGGAGAGGGAGAGGAGGGAGGGAGGGAGGGAGGAGGAGGGAGGAGATGTAGGGTGGGATAGCGGGGGAGGAGAGGGAGAGGAGGGAAGGGGAGGGATCAGGAGGGAGGAGATATAGGGTGGGATAGCGTGGGAGGAGAGGGAGAGGAGGAAGGGGAAGGGAGAGGAAGGGAGGAGATGTAGGGGAGGAATAGCGGGAGATGAGGAGGGAAGGGGAGGGATGAGGGAGGTTGGAGAAAAGTTTGAGATGGCGTGGGAGGAGGAGGGAGGTGGAAGAGAGCGTAGGATGGGGAGGGAGGGGAGGGATGAGGAGGAAGGGAAGGCGGGGAGGAGACGTAGGGGAGAGGGGAAGGAGAAGAGAGGAAAGGAGGAGGGGTGGGGAGGGAAGGGGCGGGAGGAGAGGGAGAGTAGGAAGGAATAGAGAGGGATGGGGAAGGAGAGCAAAGATGGAGGAAGATGAGGAAGGAGGGGTAGGGAGGGCACTTGTGGGGGGGGGGGGGGGACCAGGGAGGGAGGGGAAGGGGGGATTAGAGATCGAGAGGAGGAAGAAGGTTGCGGCAAAGTAGGTTCCCGCTTTGATGACTGGAAAGGACTTGGGGTGGGGGTAGGGGGGTGGGGTGGGGGGCTCTCTCGTAGGGTAGAGGATCAGGCGAGTTAAATAGGATTGGTTTTGATGTCGTCGTTAAGCTTTCCGTGGTGGGGATGATTGGGGGAATGGGGGCTGCTGATTTGTGGAAGATTGGGGATTGGGGGTCCCGTAGTGTAGAAGATTAGAGTCCATCATGGTGGGTAAAGATTAAGTGATTGGAGGCTCCCTTCATGGAGAGGATTGGGGAGATGGGGGTCCTATCGTGGTGGGGGAAGTTAGGGGACTAGTTGAGGGCTGTCATAGTGCAAGGGATTGGGGATTGGGAGCTGTCGCAGTAGGAGAGATTAGGGAACAGGAGAGTATCTCGTTTCAGAGGATTAGGGTTCCTGTGTGATCGAGAAAACGGGGTCTTTGAGTATAAGGATTAGGGCGGAGGAGGCAGGACCAGAATCTTAAGCAAAAGGAATTTTTAAAAATAACAACAACGAAAAGAAAAGAAAACGATAGATAGATGGATAGATGAATAAAGGGTAGGTAAATAGATAGAGAGACTGATAATAGATAAATAGATAGATAAATAGATAGGTAGATACATAAATGACAGATAAATAAATAGACGAATAGATGGATAGATAGATAAATAGATAAATAAATAGATGATAGATAAATAGATAGATAAATAGACGATAGATAAACATAGATAAAACATACATTAACAATTAAACAGATGAACAAATGAGCGAGATTAAAGAAAACAACAGCAACAACAAAATTTTAGTCACAAACATGATTATCAAAAGATAAAAAAAAATATCGTAGGACAGACAAACAAACATGAATTTTTCTCCAACGGAACGAAACTTCAGGACAAAAATAAGAAAAAAAATGAAAGGATTAAAGTTAAATTCCTAAAGTGAATAGATAATAAGGATTTACGGGTATTAAAAGATATATTTGGGCAGTGGTTTGATT
>NC_091552.1:15556777-15566777 GCF_042767895.1 Penaeus vannamei
ATTCTTAAACGATTCTTTTTCTTCGATCCGCTTATTCATGCTTTACCTATTACCTATTTCATATGTCGGTATTCTTAACCGATTCTTTTGCTTCATTCGCTTATTCATGCTTTACCTATTACCTATTCCATCTTTCGGTATTCTTAAACGATTCTTTTCCATCATTCGCTTATCCATGTTTTACCTATTACCTATTTCATCTTTCAGTATTCTTAAACAATTCCTTTTCTTAATTCGCTTATCCATGTTTTACCTATTACCTATTTCATCTTTCGGTATTCTTAAACGATTCTTTTTCTTCATTCGCTTATCCATGCTTTACCTATTCCCTATTTCATCTTTCGGTATTCTTAAACGATTCTTTTTCTTCATTCGCTTATCCATGCTTTACATATACCCTTTTCATCTTTCAGTAATTTAAAAAGATTCTTTTTCTTACGTTTATGCATATTAGCGTGTCTTAAGCATGAAATCTCAGAGGTGAATCTAGACAAAATTAATCTGATTCAATACCTGCAACAGGGTACATTAAGCATGGAGAAAAAGCTTTCGTTATCGACTAATTACTTCCTAATTCGGAATGTGGAATCAGCCAATCAACCGGAGGAACGCATTATTATTTTCTAATGGCCATTATCATAATTTCTACCGCCGTCTTTCATCTCTTTAATTGCCATCCATCGATTAATGCAATCGCAAGGGGGAGTTTACTGGCAGAAGACACACAATACGTTTTAGGCTCGTTGTCGTAGGATCGTAAATCTTGTTTCTTCTTTTTCTTCTGCGTCTTCCTCTTCTTTTTCTTCTTTCTTATTCGTCTTAATGTTATCATTTTTATTACTATTATTCTTGCTATTATTGTTATTATCATTGCTGATATCATGATTATAAATATCATCATTATCATTATCATAAGGATAATAATGGTAACAATGATAGTTATTGTTCTCATTATCATCATTATTAGTATCATTATTATAATCATCATTAATATTATCATTATCACCATCTTCATTATCATTATAATTGTTATTATTGGTGATATTATCATTATTATAGATATTACCTTAATAATAAACCGAAGAAACGCAATATCTTTTACGCCTGTTGTCGTTGCTTTCATAATTACCTTTACTGCTGTTCCTCACCATCACTACATCAATAACCAATTATCATCAACGCAGATATAAACCAATTAATCGAAGAGAAGTAATCCCTTTTTAGGCCCAGGGATAATATAGATAAAACACATTTGTTTTGATTTTCGCAACCAATGAATCATAACCCACGTGTCTCTATCGCATTGTTTACTTGACTCACTTGAAAGGTGTGAGGGAAGGAGTTGCCTTTTCCTCACTCGTAAAAGGTGCTTTCATTATTATTATTGCCATTATCATTATTGTTGTTGCTGTTGTTGTTGTTATTAATACTACTATTGGTTTTGTTGTTGTTGATGTTATCATTGTTATCATTATCATTACTATTTTTATTATTATCATCATCATTATTATTATCATTATTATTATTATTATTATCATTATTGTTATTATTATTATTATTATTATTATTATTATTATTATTATTATTATTATTATTATTATTATTATTATCACCATTATCATTATCGTAGTTATTGTCGTTGTTATCATTATTATTATCATTATCATTATTATTATTATTATCATTATTATTATCATTATCATTGCTAATCTTGTTTTTATCTTCAGTATCACTATCATCATTGCTATTTTCAAACCTTATAATCATCTAATTCACTTCTTTCCTTTACCTTTGTTCTTAACATTACGAAAAAGAAAGGAGAGAGAAAGAGAAAACGAAAGATAAGATAAGACAGAAGATATCCCACACATCTTACACGCCTCTACAACAATACTTTCGTTATATTCGCGTGTTTCGTTATACCTACGTTCGATCTTAACGTCGATAGCGTCCGTGCAAGGCTTTCTCGGCTGAACGATAAACAAATACACGTTTGGCTCCTTACGATAACTTACGTTCTTACGCAAACTTCAATAACACACAAACGATACAGGGAATTACACTAATCCTGTGGTATTACACGACGAAATAAACCGAATTTCTTTCTTTCGGTGAAAACAAAGGCTCGGAGCAGACACGAGACAATTTCTCTGATCAGATAAGAACAGGTAAGTTCGGTAAGAATGTTTGTGATTTTGTTCACCTGTTCTTTGGACGGTGAACAATTGAACAGACCTTCGCCGGTGTTCATGTCACGTGACGAAGGGGGGTTATCTCCTGTTCTCTTGTCTGGTCGTTTGGTGTTTCGTCTTTTTTTTCTTTTGTTCTTGTTCCTTTGTTGTTGTTTTTTTATGTATTATTGCTTCATCTCTTTTTAGTTTTTTTTATTTTATTTGCGTTTTTGTTTTTCTCTCTCTTCTATTTTTTTGTGTTTGTTTCTGTTTTCGACTCTTTTTTCTTCTTTTCATTTATCACTTGCGTTTTCTCTTCTATGTCTTTTGTATTCATTTGTTGTTTCCATTTTCTGCAGTTTAGTTTTTTATTGTTCTTTCTTATCTACTTTTGTTCCTTTCCTTGTTTATCTTGTACATCTTTCCTTCTGCCTTTTCTCTTCCTCTCAAACTCCATCTCCGTCTTTTTAATCATCTTTCGTTTTTTTTATCCTTCTTTCTTCCCACTTCCCCCATTCCCTTTTTTTTTCTTTCTCCTGTATTTCCTTCACTCTATTTCTTCGTTCTTTCCTACCCTCCAATTTCCCTTTCCGTCCCCCTCTCTACCTTGTTTCATTCTCCCTCCCTTCTCCTCTTTTCCTTCCTCTTCTTGCCCTTCCATGTCTCCCCCTACCCTCTCTCTCCCTTAATGTCTTCATTTCCCTCTCTTTATCTCTTCTTTCTCTCTCTCTCTTTCTTCTTCTTCATCTCATTTTTTTCTCTACCCCTGCCCCCTTCCTTCTCTCAGACCTACTTCTTGTCTCTTCCTCCCCCTTTTTCTCCCTCTTTTCCTCGCACCTCTTTTCCCTTTCCCCTCTCTCTCCCCCTTTCCTCTTCCCCCTCCCTCCCTCCCTCCCTCTTTCTTCCCCCTCCTCTTTCTTCCCCCTCCGTCCCTTTTTCTTCCCTCCCTCCCTCCCTCTTTCTTCCCCCCTCCCTGTCTCCCTCCCTCCCTCTTTCTTCCCCCCTCCCTCCCTTTCTCCCCCTCTCCCTCCCTGTCTCCCTCCCTCCGTCTTCTTCCTCCTCCTCCTACACAGTAACTGTCTCACCCACTGAAAGTAAGGCAGACAAAACCTGTATTCACACAGGTTCCTATTTCCTGTTCCTTTGCAACCGTAACTGGTCTAAATAACACGAATTTCTTCACCTTTGGAGGATTGCAGGTGATCTACATTTAGGTCGTGTTTTTTTGTATTATTATTATTGTTATTCATGTTGTTATTCTTGTTTCTTATTGTGATGATTTTTTTTTCTTTTTTTTTTCTTGACCTCTGTTGACTGCCAGGTCTCGCTCGGGCAAATTGAATAATGAGACGAGACAATAAGTATGAGAAGATGCGGGGGGGGGGGGGGGGTTGATTCACTCTCATTCACTCGCTCGCTCACTCACTCGCTCATTCACTCATTCGCTCCCTCTTTCTTTTCTGTCTGTCTGTCTGTCTGTCTGTCTGTCTGTCTGTCTGTCTGTCTGTCTGTCTCTCTCTCTCTCTCTCTCTCTCTCTCTCTCTCTCTCTCTCTCTTTCACTCTCATTCTTCTTTCAGTCCTTTTATCCATCTCTCTCCTTCAGCCTCCCTCCTCTATTTCTCTCTCTCTCTCTCTCACCCTCCCTCCTCTATTTCTCTCCCTCTCTCTCTCTCTCTCTCTCTCTCTCTCTCTCTCTCTCTCTCTCTCTCTCTCTCTCTCTCTCTCTCTCTCTCTCTCTCTCTCTCTCCCCCTCTTCCTCTCCCTCCCTCCCTCCCTCTCCCTCTCTCCCTCCCTCCCCCTCTTCCTCTCCCTTCCCTTCCTACCGTTACTCTCCTTCCTGATCTTATCTCACAGGTAATTCGTTACTTTTGCACCGTCACTCAGCGTCACCCAAGTCTCCCACTTGCGCATAGCGATGCTCACTTATTGAACAGGTGAGCGTGACAGGTGTTCTCTCGTGTACGTTCGTGTTCTCCGCCACAGGAAGATGTTCTCTTATTTAGGAGAGAAGAGGAACGCAGCGAGATCTAAACTACTCTTTTTTCTCATTACTGTGTTTAGGGGAATTGCGGTGATCTGGATGTAAACTACTGTAATGCGATTGTTGTTGGGAAGTACCTGTTTGTTCACCGTTATACTGGAACGAAAGGCCTCGCTATGACGAAGAACTTTTATAGGTGTACATATCTATGAGATTGTATCTATGCTTCTATAAAAGATCGAATGCGGTTTTTTTTTTTTGGGTGTGTGCAATTTCACAATAGCAAATGGTTTCTTGTTATTGCTGATACATCTCTCTCTCTTCTCTCTTCTCTCTCTCTCTCTCTCTCTCTCCCTCTCTCTCTCTCTCTCTCTCTCTCTCTCTCTCTCTCTCTCTCTCTCTCATTCTCTCTTATACATACATATATGCATGTATATGTATATGTATGTATACATACAGACATACATATATGTATACATACATATATAGATATATATTGGTATTTTCATATGCATATACATATATATATATATATATATATATACATATACATACATATATATATGTATAGATATACATATACATATATATATATATATATATATATATATGTATATACATATATGCGTATGTGTGTATGTTTGTGTGTGTGTATGTGTGTGTGTGTGTGTGTGTGTGTGTGTGTGTGTGTGTGTGTGTGTGTGTGTGTGTGTGTATGTGTGTGTGTGTACATATATGTATAAATGTATATATTATATGTATATATATATATACATACGTACAGTATATATATGTGTGAATTCCTGCTAACTGTTTCTCTAAAGATATATAATAATTTGTCAAATGACTTTCGAATTGATTCAGTCTCGCTCTCTCCTGCAATCTGCCCCGTGGAGCCAAATTTACTTTCTTTTTAATCAGAAAATCCAGCTTTTACGATGGGAAAGAGTGATAAATTCTTGCATTGTTGTGTGCAGTTTAATGCGAAGTAAAACCGCGTTTCTTCAATTAGAATGAAACAATACCGTAATGATACACGTAATTCTTGATGTTTTATCACAGCTTGTATATACATGTGTGTGTGCGGGCGTGTGTGTGTGTGTGTGGGTGGATGGGGGGTGTACACGCACGTACACATATACGTACATGTGTATACATACACCTATCCATTCACACACACACACAGACACATAGATAGATAGATAAATAGACAGACTGACAGACAGACATAGATATGCAGTTAAGTGTTTGAGGATCTTCCTCTTTTCTTCAAAAACGCAAGCCCGACCGCACGCATCCCGCCGCGGCGAGTGAGGTCATCCCGCGGGCGTGATCCGGGACTCCAGAGGGGACCCCAGCGACGTCAGCCGAGCGGTCGGCGCCGGACTCCCCTGGCGGCCGCTGTGGGAACCGCTCGGCTGCTCTCGGCCGCGCCCAAGGTCTCCCGAGGCTCGAAGGCGTTGCGTGTGCGTCGAAATGTTTGTTTAACGTACATACACACACGCGCACACAGATACAAACATGAGTACACGTACTTATACATACATGCATGCATATATACATACATATAGATAGAAAGAGAGAATACACACACACGCACACAGATACAAACATGAATACACGTACCTATACATACATGCATGCATACATACATATAGATAGAAAGAGAGAATACACACACGCGTACACACCATACAGACACAAACATGAATACACGCACTTATACATACATACATGCATATATACATACATATAGATAGAGATATAGGTATAGGTAGATAGATACATATATAGATATATAGATGTGGTTGTGTGTGTGTGTGTGTGTGTGTGTGTGTGTGTGTGTGTGTGTGTGTGTGTGTGTGTGTGTGTGTGTGTGTGTGTGTGTGTGTATGTGTGTAAATGGGAAGGGGGAGGAGACAAACAGACAGAGACAGATACACAGAGCCGCTCTCCTTAATGCCTTTAATCTACTTGCCTTAGTGTATTTATACACACATAATGAGCTTCACATCAAGGATGAATGCACGTTGCAAAGACCGATTTCCTCTTAGACGGATCCATTGCAGCCATTATCCTCAAGCACAGTTGCTCGCTTACTCTACAGAACGGTAAACAAATAGACGAAGCAATTACTCGAAGATTTCTAGCGACAGGTCAAGCAAGCAGCGACCTCAACCGTATGCAAATGAGATCAACCTATCATCGGGAAAGAGTGATTCTGCAGTCATCTTCAACTCGGTCCGTTTTCTGCAATCTCGGGGGAACAACCTCCATGTTGCAGATTCACCTTGCAACTGTGATTTGACCCTTAATGACTTCGCCTATTCCTTTTAGCCGCCTTATACGTTTACTATCTCGTTTTTTTTACAATTGTGTAGTTCAGTCGTTTTGACGAATTATAACACCCAGAATACCTTTTAGCTGCTTTATACGTTTACTATTTCCTGTCTTTTTTATAATTAAGTGTAGTGCAGTAGTTTTGGCGAATTATAACACCCAGAATATATTCTTTTCTTTTATGTTTGTTCTTCTTCTTTTCTGTCTTCTCTCTTGATCGAGGAAGAAACTGATTTGTCACGGGAACTTGCTCTTTAAAATGACCGCGAACGGGAGGGAATCGCAACCCGGACGTTACGGTCGACGATCCCGTCTTATCCCAATGGTATTTTGGTCCTTGTCTCCGGCAGCAGCGCGTGGACCATAATTTCCAGAAAATCTGTTTTGGCCAAAAAAGGCGTTTTCTCCTATACATTAACGGTATTTGATGCGATAATGTTCGGAAGTGTTTGTGTATGGATTCTGAGAGCTTACACTGTTACTTTTAAATGCAATTGATACATAATGACGATAGAACGAGTAAATGACATTCGTAAGTGAATTCAATTCTTTAACTCCGTATTTCGAATGCACTACAACTCATTCTCCTAATTCTCTTAGTATATGATAATGGTACCAATAAAATGAGCATTAATCAGTGGCCTCGTTACCTCAATATTTAACATACTACTTTTTTTCCGAAATGAAATCTTCACATAGATATTCGAGTCTAAGCAGATCATTTATTACCGACGTCCGGATAAACAAATGAAGGTCAAATCGCTGGGATCCAACTGTGCGTGACGCGAAAGTAAAGATTCGAATGCCTTTGCAACATGGAATTGGAATTCATTTCGCTCAATTCTTTCCCGCGTAACTCGCAAAGGTCGGGGGTCAGAGGGAAATGGAAAGTACTTTCTATAGTCATGCCATTAAATTAAACCTTTTTTTGAAGTTTAATGTCACCTTTGTTATGAGCCGTAACGGGGGCTTTGTCTCCTCGTGCGGAAGGTGGAAAGATTATAAGTTTGTAAAGTTTAGGTATCTATTATTCTTACAGTCCGTAAGCATTTAAGGTTACGGAATACCTGGTTAGTTATTATGCGACCACACACACACACACACACACACACACACACACACACACACACACACACACACACACACACACACACACACACACACACACACACACACACACACAACACCTTTTTTTCTTTCAAAGACAAACTGCTGGACAGAGGCAGACAAACGCGAACAAAGGCAAACGAAGAGACAGAGAAAAAAATTAACAAATGAAGAAACGGAAACAGAAATGAGAGACAAAAACAAACAGAAAGACGGAAACAAACATGATAAAAACAAGAAATGCAGACATACATGACATTGATATCGACTGTTTAACTATCAATAACAGAATTTTTTCTTTTTTTCCCTCCAGCATCCATGTCACAATACAGATTCCTTTTGAGATAAACTTTGGGGTCAGTTCGGTGAAGAAAAAAAAAAGAATATCACGAATTTAGTCGAAACGTGAACAGTATGTCATTAGGGGACTGAGGTTGCCATGACCAGCCTAGTATATTGTTGTCATTTTCTTTGTGCGGACTTTTGTCATGGATTTCTTTGTTCTTTTATTTGTTATTTCCTTGTATTTTTTCTTCCTCTTTTCTGTTTTTAGGAGTTTTTATTAATATTTCTTTATTTATCTGATTGCTCGTTGTTTATTGTTTTTTCTTTGTTACTTCTCTTTCACAATTTTCTTCTTTCTTGCTCTCATTTCTCCAAATATTCCCCTTCCTTTACCTTTAATCTCCTCCCGATCCCCCTCTTCACATCAAGTTCATCATGTTTTACTAACTGTACCTACTACTACTACTACTAGAACAAATACTACTGCCACTATTACTGCTACTGCTGCTGTTGCTACTACTACTACTACTACAAATACTACAAGCACTACTTTACTACTGCTGCTACAACTACTATTACTACGACTATACTACTACTACAAATACTACCGCCACTACTACTACTATTGCTGCTGTTACTACTACTACTACTACTAGTTACTATTACTACTACTACTACCCCTACCTCCCATCACTACTTCCTCCCCCTCCTTTTTCTACCTCCCCCACTTCCTCCTACCCCTTCCCCCTCCCTCCCTCCATCCTCCCTCCCTTCCCCATCCCTCCACCCCCCTCCCCTACCCCCAAAGGTCACACGCTACAGTAAGAGAGAATCATTAGAAGGTCAACAGTTACCATTGTTCTTTCCCAGCCTTAAGGGTTGGTCGGCTTGTTAAGCACTTGTTTGACGGTGTAATAGGTTGGTAACAATGGCAGCTGACCAGATCTAATATGTGAGGGGTGGGTGGGTGAGGGAGGTGGGGGAGGTGAGGGAGATGGGGGTGGTGGAGGAGGTGGGGGGTAGGGGAGATGAGGGAGATGGTGGTGGTGGAGGAGGTGGGGGGTGAGGGAGGGAGGTGAGGAGGTGATGGTGGGGGATGGAGGAGATGGGGGGTGAAGGAGTTAGGGGTAGTGGAGGTGGTGGTGGTGGAGATGGGGGTGGTAGAGTGGTGGATGAGGGAGGGAGGAGGGTTTGACGAGGTGGTGGTGAGGGAGGTAGGGGAAAAGCGAGGTGGGGGTGGAGGAGGTAGGGGATGGTGAAGATGGGGGAGGTAGAGGTGGAGATAGAGGTAGAGGTGGAAGGTTGATGGAGGAAGTGAAATAGGAGTGTTGGAGTATGAAAAGGAAGAGGATTGAGGAGGAGGTCGAAGAAGAGAGTAAGGAAAGGAGAACGAATAGGAAGAGGAAGAAAAAGAAGAACAGGAAGACGAAGTGGAAGGAAGAAGAGCAGAAGAGGAAGAAAAAGGGAAAAAGTATAAAATACTTCCCAACGCTGTCTCGGTTCACTTCATAATACTTTGATTTCGAGAATCATTGTAGACGCTTCTATTGTTGAATAAAGACAATCGTGAATCTAAAACTATATATAAAAAAGGTCGTTACAACATTTCCTATTGCATAAGCTTCTACTCGGGTGTTTCACTTTTAAAAGGTCGTCTTGCAGTCTTTATTTGGGCCGACACAAAGAGGAAGGAAAAAGGTGTGATGTTTGTTATCTTGTTTCCGCTATATTTTATTTGCTCTCTTTCTCTCTCTCTCTCACACCTTTTTTCTCTGTCTTCTACCCTTCCTTCCTCTCTCTCTCTCTCTCTCTCTCTCTCTCTCTCTCTCTCTCTCTCTCTCTCTCTCTCTCTCTCTATTTCTCTATCTATATATCTCTCTCCTCTCTCTCTCTCTCTCTCTCTCTCTCTCTCTCTCTCTCTCTCTCTCTCTCTCTCTCTCTCTCTCTCTCTCTCTCTCTCTCTCTCTCCTTCTGCTCTTCCTCCTTTCTATCCTCTACCCTCCCTACTTTCCTCGCCCTCTCTTTCTTTTTTCTTTCTCTCTCTCTCTCTCTTCTCTCTCTCTCTCTCTCTCTCTCTCTCTCTCTCTCTCTCTCTCTCTCTCTCTCTCTCTCTCT
>NC_091552.1:15584277-15586777 GCF_042767895.1 Penaeus vannamei
AGAGAGGATAAAGCCTTTGTTGCCATCCTATGATTTTCCGCATCTTGGAGACCAGTGAGTCCCATTGATTCCACTGGAGGATGCGCTTGGCGAGATGGCGAGGGCGTGCAGTCTTCCCGCCGTTCTGCAGAGGTACTGGGCTGGTACTGTGATTGTCCTTGTGATTGCCCCGTCCTTTCCCTCGTGGTGTCATTGTCCTCTGCTGCGTCTTGGGGGACTGGTGTGGGTTGTGGGATGTTGTGGGGACGTCTTGGGTACTGGTGGGGGATGTGGGATGCTGTGGGGACGTCTTGGGGGACTGGTGTGGGTTGTGGGATGCTGTGGGGACGTCTTGGGGGACTGGTGTGGGTTGTGGGGACGTCTTGGGGGACTGGTGGGATATGTGGAATGTTGTGGGGACGTCTTGGGGGAATGTGTGGGTTGTGGGATGCTGTGGGGACGTCTTGGGGGACTGGTGGGGGGATGTGGGATGATGTGGGGACGTCTTGGGGGACTGGTGTGGGTTGTGGGATGTTGTGGGGACGTCTTGGGGGACTGGTGGGGGGATGTGGGATGATGTGGGGACGTCTTGGGGGACTGGTGGGGGATGTGGGTTATGGGGTGGGGGTGGTAGGGATTTGTGGGGACGTCTTGGGGGACTGGTGTGGGTTGTGAGGATGTTGTGGGGACGTCTTGGGGGACTGGTGTGGGTTGTGAGGTGCTGTGGGGACGTCTTGGGGGACTGGTGCGGGATGTGGGATGATGTGGGGACGTCTTGGGGGACTGGTGTGGGTTGTGGGATGTTGTGGGGACGTCCTGGGGGACTGTGTGGGTTGTGGGATGTTGTGGGGACGTCTCGGGGGACTGGTGTGGGTTGTGGGATGTTGTGGGGACGTCTTGGGGGAATGTGTGGGTTGTGGGATGCTGTGGGGACGTCTTGGGGGACTGGTGGGGTGGGGTGATGTGGGGGACGTCTTGAGGACTGGTGGGGTTGTGGGATGTTGTGGGGGGGGACTGGTGGGAGTGGGATGATGTGGGGATTTTAGGGAGAATGCAGAATCAACATTCATTGGAAGTTTGGGGATGTTTTGAAATGAAAAAAAAAAATGGATTCTGGAGTTCGATGTGGGATGTTGTGGTTGTGGGGAATGGGGGAGGGGGGAGGGAATGCAGAATCAACATTCATTGGAAGTTTAGATGTTTTGATTATATAGTATATGAGGATAGAGGGGAAAAAAGAATATTCATCATGAAAAAGAAAAATTGGATTCTGAGTTCGTTACGTGGGGAATGGGGGGGGGGGGGAGGGAAAGTCTTTGGGTTTATGTTTTTTTTATGTTGTGTTAGTTTATAGAATTTTATAGAAGGATTAGTAGAGAGGCAAGAAAGGACAAAAACGCAAAAATTACTAATATTATCATTATCATGTATATATTTTCTTCTATTATTTTTATCATTGGTGTTGCGAGTAGTAGGATGTTGTAGTTCATTAAAAAGGAAAATTGTAGATGGAGATGAGTTTTCTTAACTCTTTGGATATCATCTTTGCAAACCTAGAACATGGATGTTATGAAAGCTGTTAGATAAAGCAGTTTGAGAACATGGATGTTATGAATATGAATGTTGTTAGATAATACAGTTTGCTAATATTACGTTCATACATATTGTTTGAGGTACATAAGGTAGCCTTGATCTAATCCATAAAATATATAGTTCTTTAATTAACGTCATGGAATGCGATCCAGATCATTAGTTATGAACAAGGCAACAATCCACTGGTTTTAATTTCTAGGTCACTGAACAGCTCATTAAACCGCCCTCATTACGACATCTTGACGTCCTTCGATTGCGTTGATAACAAACATCGCTTTTCTCTTTTGTTGCGCGTTGCGTTTGTCTAGAATTCGTCATTTTTCTTCGCCCTTCGTAGGTGGGGGGGGGGGGGGGGCTAGATCAGTAGCAACTCGAGGTGTCATGGCATCTGTTTTTTTTCTTTTTTTTTTCTTTTTTTAAAGAAAATTTTGATGACGTCACAAGTTACGAATGCTTTGTGAATATAGTCGATCATTTTGATTTTTTCAACTTTCAAAAAGGAAGGAAAACAATTATTTTAATGGTTATATTTTCATTGAACAATCATCAAAATAGCCCTGTGGGACGCCATGACACCTGCTCGAGTTGCTACTGATCTAGCCCTCCCCCCCCCCCCCTACCCCTTCGCAGCGAAAAGTTGCCGGATGTCGCAATGCCGGAGACGAAGGTTGTCGTTGAACGCTGGTCTTCTCTCACAAGGAAGTGAATTCTAAAACACAAAAAAATCTTACGCTGGTCGAAGGCTGTCATGACATCACGTTTTTTCCCCTTGTCGCTATATATGTATATAAAAAAAAAAACAAAAAAAAGCTTGTACACAGATGCTGTCTTGTTCCTGCATGACGGATGTAACGAACTCGGAATTAATTTTTTCTTTTTCATAATTAATATTCTGTTCCTCTTTTCATCTCCTAACCTCTCATACGTT
>NC_091552.1:15591777-15596777 GCF_042767895.1 Penaeus vannamei
GAGGGAGGATCCTTCCCCCCCCCCCTTGTAGGAAGTCTTGCACTGGCGATCTGTCCTTTGAGCTGTGCGGTTGTCCGGGTTGTTGGGTTGTTCCGTGCGAGGAAGGGTTTGTTTACCTTTTTTCCCGTGGTTTGTTTACTTCGTTGTCGGCTGCTTTGGGGCCGTTCGTCTTGTTTTTGATATTTGGATTTTGGTGTTTTGGTATTACGTTCGTGGTCCTCATAAGAACCTGTACATGGTCTGTTCCCTAGCGCACACGGATAATTACATGTACATATGCACAATACTCGTGCATGAACACTCACTCATAATCAGCACCCACACTTCTCTTTCTCTTTATGTATGTATGCTCGTGTTTGTATGTGCTTGTGTGTGTGTGTGTGTGTGTGTGTGTGTGTGTGTGTGTGTGTGTGTGTGTGTGTGTGTGTGTGTGTGTGTGTGTGTGTGTGTACATATATATATATATTATATATATATATAAATATATATATATATATATATATATATATATATATATATATATATATATAAATGTATATATAAATATATATTCATCATTGGAGCTAACCCCCATATATATATATATATATATATATATATATATATATATATATATATATATATATATATATATATATATATGTCTGTGTGTGTGTGTTTGCGTATGTGTGTTTATGTATGTATATATACATATATATTTTCTCTCTCTCTCCCTCATGTCTGTCTCTCCCTCCCTCTTTCCCCTCTCAGACACACCCTATAAACACACAACCACACACAATCCCTCACGTACACACACAACAGCAAAACACGCCATCTTTCCACTCGCGTTGCGGTGGCAAGAGCGCAGGCGTGGATATACGTGCGTGGCGAACCAAGACGCTGCAACCATGTGTGATAACTACTGCCGTCTTATATGGAGCGTCTCGGGGCCACTATTTACATCAAGTGTCCTTCAAATGGACGAAGAAGCTTCTCGTACGCGGCGGCGCTGGCGGATTCCTTCTCTCTTCCGCGGGGGCTGGCGGCCGATCGCGCCTCCGTGGCCGGCTATTAAGATCTTACGGCGATGACGGTTTAGGGTTGATGTTTATTGTCTCGTCGGCGTCGTTACGTCGGGTAAGCGTCCAGGGATATCGGCGTTACGCTACATAAACGTCTTAACTGCGGGCCCTTCCCTTGCACAATGGAGGCAGCCGAGGCACACAACCTTGAACGTGCCGCTGTCCTGAATCTGTTTTCAAATCGGGAGGAAGATAATTGCTGGAATAATTGCGAGGCACAATGAGGGCTTCGTTTCAATGACGTAGTTTCCGAAACGTAAAGTATGAAAAGAGAGTTCATATTAGCAACACAAAGGGTCGGGTGAACGGGATTACGTCACCCGTTTCAGGTTACCTTGCCCTTCGTGTTTTCAAGGTGAGGGCGAGGGTTCGCGGGTACAAACATTCATATATTGTTTACATGTGGTTATTATAAAGTAAATGGAGCGAAGGGTAAAGCCCGCTGAATGGCGTTATTTCGCATTCAGCATTCAGTGTATACAAAGTGTCCATTTTGTGTTTGTCTTCTGTTAAGTATGCAAATTACTCGCCTCTCATATATTCTTCCTCTTGCTCCCCTAGGCGACTGTGGGCGTGCTCTGTGTGGTGGGCGTGTCCAGCTACAGCGAGGACCCGGTGCAGTACCACATCCAAACGGACGATGGATCCGAGCGATACTTCAGGTAAGAGGCCGAGGTCGCGAGCCTCCACTTCGACCCTCGGCACCAGCGATCCTGTTCCGCAACCCGGATTTAATGGGCGGACTACTACTTGTAAGCCCCGGGCACGTTGGGCTATTAGCCGGTTATTTAAAATTATAAGCCGCGCCCACACCTACGGTACGCAAAGGAGGCAGCCCCAAACAAGGGAATATTCGAAATTACTTCTTTTCCCTCATTTATAACGGTAGATACCAAAGTCCTGCAGGAGGTCTCTCAAGAGAAAGGAGCGAGTGACGACCCGCCATTACATTATTCGGAAATAAGGGGTTTCGCGACGCATGCAGCTCGGGAATCCGACGTGTGAGGTATAATCTTGGTCTGCTAAGAGCATGCTATACCTCTCAGGACGCCAGAATATGATCGCTACGAAAGCGGGGTGCTATTCCAACATTGCATATCCGAGTGGTCTGCAGTGCGCCATCTGGACGTAGAAATCGCTAATAGAAAGAGTCCCTCCCGTGGCGCCATCTGTCGGGGCGTTGGGGTGAATTATTAGCCGATACTTCACCCGAACTGGTGTGATCAGAGGATTCTCTCGGGGGAAATCCAATCATGCACTAACTGTATTTTCTTAGGGTGATGAAAGTTCTGCATACCTGAAAAGCGATCAAGCATAGTTTATACAATTGGCGAATCAGCAGAAGAGAGTCAATGAAGCGATAAATAGGTGTGAAATATCTGGTGTGTGAATTCTGCTTGATTTAAATTCCTGTCTCGACTTCCTCATAACACAATAGGATTCTCGGTATGCGTGTGCTGACGCGTTCGCGTATGTGTGTGTGTTGGTGTTGGTGTGTGTGCGTGTTCGTGTACGAGTACGTGTGCGTGTGTGTGTGTTTGCGGGTGCATGTATGTCCGTGTGTGTGAGTTTGCGAGTGCATATATGTGCTTGTGCATTCGTTTATTTGGTATGCAGCGAGCGTATGTGTGATTTTTTTACGTACACAGTGAGTGTCAGTTTCCTGCTTTTTCCCCTGGGTCGTGTGCGTGTGGGCGAACGAGCACACCCCAGCGTGGGCGACAACAGGTCATGGCGAGTGGGCGCGGACAGCCGGGGGCCCAGTTGCTGCGAAGAGGAATAATGGGCAGTTATGGATGGGGTGGGGGGGAGGGGGTGGGGGGTAGGTGACTGAGGGCTTGGATGTTGGTGTCAGGGGGGGGGAAGAGGATGGGTGTGGGGGGGAGGGTGGGCGGGGAGGGGATGGGTGTGGGGGGGAGGGTGGCCGGGAAGGGGATGGGCGTGGGGGGAGGGTGAAGTGGATCAGCATGGGCGATCTCCCCCACCCCATCTCCTCCTCACGCCCTTAAATAGAGTGACTACACCCATCGCCCGCAGCGCCGAGCAGGGCGGGCGGGCGCCAAACGTCTCATCCAATGTGCGTGTGCGTGTGTGTCTGTGTGTGGGCGGGATATATTGGTTAACGGTCTTTGTTCTTTTACACGCATATTTGACCTCTCATTTTCGTGTCTGAATTATCGTTTGGCTTAAATAATTTCTCGAGAGATCAACGTCGAGAGATGAATATCAGTATACTAGAATTTCTTTTTTTTCTTCCTTTTTTCTTCGTCTTCTTTGCGTTTCATTAACCTTTCTCCTGCTTGAGTAAACCTTTTTCTCTAATCCCGTCTTCCGGCTCAGCCTTATACTGCCATTCTTCCTTTTTTTGGTGTTCAAGTTCCATCCCTTCTTTTTTTATATATACCGTCCCTCTATTCTGTTATTTTCAAAGAACACTTTTTTTTGTTTAAAGTCCCGTCTCCGTGTTCCATTTTATTTATTCATCTATTTGTGTTTTGTTCATATCCCTTTTTTATATATACGTCCCTCTATTCATCTGTTATTTTCAAAGAACACCTTTTTTGGTTAAATTCCTATGTCTCCTTATTCAATTTTATTTATTTATCTTTTTCTTTTTCTTTTCATAGGCTCGTAATCCTTGTAATCTCTTCCTGGTTCTTTTGTTTCCATTACTTCATCATTTGTCTATTCTCAATCTTCAGTTAGTTATCATTTGTTTCTCTTTTCACGTTTCTTTTATTTCATTTTTCTTAATCTCTTGTGTTCTCTTCCCATCCCTGTATTCTTTGTCAACATAGCCTTTCTTGGTTTCTATATTTGTTCAAATTTACCTTCGTTTTCCTTTTTCTCTTCACGTATTTTCTTTGGTCTTACCCCTCCCCTCCCCCTTCCTTATTGGAGTCTCAATTCACAGTTGTATTATGTAATATATATTTTTCTGTACTTACATATCTGTTTTTGCGCTTTTTTAGTTTTTTTCTTTCTCCCATAATTCCATTTCTTCGGTGTGTTTTATTTCCTTTTATTCGTATAATGAAAAAATCCATTCTCATTATTGCATAATATCTGTCCATTAAAATCTCTTCAGTGTTTTAGGTTTACTTCGTTTTGTTTTATTAATATATTATTTTATCATCATCGTATTTTGTATGGCACTTTCTGTCTTTTAGCCTTAAGTTAGTATTATATTTTTATCACGTTTTATTTTCTTCAGCATTATTCTGCCCTGTTTAAGGGTTCTTTTATTTACTATCTTTACTATCCTCTTCGTGTCTTTCATTGCAGTATGTCAGGTTTGGTTGAATTATTTTTATTCAGGATTTTAGTATTATTATTATTCTTTCTCATCCCCTCTATCCCGCGCTTGTCTTCAAACTTGTTCCATGCATTTGCAGTAATGTGAACAGATTTTCAGAAGAGCAGGGGCATAATGAAGACATTTCTTCCAGTTCGATTTTTTTCCCTTTTTGTTCCATAACTGGACGAAAAGAGTGGTTTTCATTTCTTTGATTTTGACTGCAACCAGACATTTTCTTTTCTTTCTTTCTGATTTTGGCTAAAAATGCAGATTTCTCTCCCTGGTTCTGACTAAAACAGTATTTATTTTTATTACTCTGAATATTTTTTTCAGATTTTGACAGATACTTTTTCTCTGATTTTGACTACGAGGGCGTTGAAGTCTGAAGCACCCTCTCCCCGCGCACGTCCCTCTTCATTTACTTATATTCCCTGTCACCTTTTATCATATAGGTCTTGGGATCTGTTCTCATTTTGTTCACATAATAGAGATAACTTATTATCTTTATTATATTATTATATTATTTTATCATATTACCTATATCCTTATTCCTGAATGCCCATTTCGATCTGTTCTTGTCCCTAATTCCCTAGGATGTTTGATTTCATGATTCTCACAACCTTTGCCATTCTTTGCCA
>NC_091552.1:15611777-15616777 GCF_042767895.1 Penaeus vannamei
ATTCAACTATTTTAATTTTAATATTCCTATCTTTGACCAGTTCAATCATCTTTATACAATGTCTCCCTTAACCCACATTGCCGGGATAACATGACATACATGAAAAGTCCACTGCGATTTTAGCTTATTAATTATGGTTATACAAAGATGAGTCCACAAGTGTTTAATCCCCAAGGAGTCGATTACTTGTCTTAACTATCTCACCTGTTTACGCCTTTTCTTGATTCTTATTTTTTAAATTATTATTTTAATTTTTTGTAAGACTATTTTAACGTTATCAAGATAATACCAATAATCGTAATGATAACAGTATCATTATTAACAGCATTATAAAGAATAAAACACTAAAATTCCAAAAATTCAAGTAATGGGGAAATTAGGCGAGTTGACATAAGGCTTACTAATACAATCCTTGGTAGCTGAGCACTTGCCGAGCCGTCTTTGTGCAACAATTTCACAAAAAATATAGTGGACAGTACATGTACCCACAACCAATCCGCTAATCAAAATCCTTTTAAACACCACAATGTATGAATGTTGAATGTTTATGGTTAATGTGCTTGACATCAAAGAATGCTAAATTGTAACTATAAAGCAAAAACAAAAATAATAACCATTATGAACATAATTATGGAAATATAATAATAAAATTGATGCTTATCCTACCAATGATGATATCAGTAACAGTAGCCAGTTTTGGTAAAAAAAAAAAATTATAATAAAAAAAATAATAATCATCATCATAATAATAACAATAATAATAGCTAATAATAATAACAAATATCATATAATAGTAACTAATAAGAATAACAGCAACAACAACAACAATAATAATAATAATAAAAAAATATAACAACAATAATAAAAATAATAACAATAATATTGATACTGATGATATGATAATAATAATAATAATAATAATAACATCAATAATAAAATAATAATCTTTATAACATCAATTACAATAATAAAAAAAAAGAAAATTATAGTGATAAGGATGATGAGGATGATGATAGTAATAAAAATAACAAAAGTAATAGTAATGGTAATAATAATAATAAAATAATAATAATAAAAATAACAATAATAATAATAGTGATAATAATAATAATAATAATAATAATAATAATAATAATAATGATAATAAAAATACTGTAATAATGATAACAATCATAATGATAATATCATCAAAAATAATAGTAAAGTACAGCAATAATATATATAGTGATCCCAATAAATAAAACAGCAATAGCAAAATAACTACTATTACCACCTTTACTGCCAATGAGAAAGATAAGAAAAGTGATAATTATTAAGACCGATGAAACAAGATAACCTAACTATTTCTGCTAATCAATTTAAAAATAACCACTTATTTGTTTTAAAGTTTTCATTATCTCATTTACACAGATTGGATAGCTGCTGGTTAAAATCTACTTACTCAATGCTATATACTGATCACTATAACAATTATAATTCAGTCACAACTAGTATGTAGATTAACTCATAGAGTCAATCTCATTTGCTAAAAAAATAATAATAATAAATAAATAAAAATATCCTGGAGAAATATAATTTTATTTATGATTTACTCTACCAAAAAGAAAGCATTTTCTTGTCATGTTCTTAATGAATTTGTGAACTAGAAACTATAAATAGATTTGAAGAACATCAAAGTGTTCTTCCCTAGTAGCTATGTGGTGCAGTCACCATAAACAAAATGGTACCAGTAACTATATCACACTGAAAATATAACAATATTTTCCATTACTATTCTTTATTAACAGGCACTGATATTTTTGTGCACTGTAGAATGACAGTACACAAACAACTGGGATGATTAATGGACACTATAACCATATGAAATTAGTGCAGGTGATGATGCTTTTGATGGTGTTTGAGGTTGGTGTTGTGCTCTTCAAGGCTGGACTGGTCAAGGTGGCTGTGGAGATGATGCTGCTGTGTGTGGCCTGATTCGTGGGGGTGGCTGCATTCGTCAAGGTCTTGGGGAATGTTTAGACTGGTACTGTGCTGTGAAAGGATGTCTTCTTGTTGCTGGTGATTGTGATGCTGAGTTGATAAGGAGAGTGAGGATGGCTTGAAGAACTGCTGCTGCACATCATGACTGAACTGTAAATGGTGATGATGATGGACATGATTCTGGCGCTGAATGTGAGTCTCTTGTTCCACCTGCTGGTGCAACTGGCTGTGATGAAGATGAGATTGTTGTCTGGTTGATGGCTGGAGCTGATGCTGTGATGGCTGCTGCAGATGACTTTGCTGTCTTTGTAGCTGCTGCATATGGCTATGCTGCTGAGACTGCTGCTGCTGCTGCATGTGTCCCTGCTGTCTTGCATGCTGCTGGAGATGATCTACCTGTTGTGACTGCTGCTGGAGATGAGAATGTGAAGGTTGCTGTATGTGTTCCTGGTGGGAAAGCTGTTGTACAGAAGTTTGTGGGAATGACTGCTGCAACTGGTGCGAATGATGCTGTGGGGTCTGGTGGAAGAGAGAATCCTGAGTAGTTATAACACTAGGGGATGGATAACGATGCACTGTATGAGATGGAGGATGAGAGAGGAGAGGTGGAGGTGAGGAACCTCGTGCATGTGGCTGCTGGCAGTTGAGGTTGTCACCCGTGTCTGTACTAGTTACAGCCAAGACAGCTGTCAGAAGCTTCATGGCATCCACTTCCTTGGAGTCATTTTGAAGAGGTGGCGTGCTCTCAGTGAGTGCTTCTGGAGATTCTGGCTGGGGAGAGGAACTTCTGCATGGACAAAACTCCTTGTGAGCCTTCAGTTGCCTTCTCCTGAAAAAAGTTTGATCACAGTCCTCACATATGTACTTGTCTCTAATGTGCACAGTGCTATCATCAACATCCTGGTCAAGGGCTATTTTACTTGCACTTCTCTGTGTTGGATGATTTGCTCTTTTGTGTTTCACAAGGCTCCTCTGGCTAGAAAAGCCTTGGTGGCATACTGGGCAACTATATGCAACATCCTCATTTACATTCTCAATGAAATGACTCTCAAGGTGATGATCAAGGCCTTTTTTATCAATAAAGCTTTTAGAACATGTTTTACACTCAAACACATTACTCTTGTTGTCCTTGGTTTCACGAGATGCAATATGGATTCTGATGTGTTTTGTCAGTGTTCCTCTCTGGTTGAAAGTTGCACCACACTCCCCACATACATAAACACCATCACCCTTGTCCCCCTTGTGAATACGCACATGTGATCTTAATGTCTCTTTTCTCTTGAATGTAGCATTACAAACATCACACTGAATGACAGAATCTTTTCTGCTGTGGACTCGTTTTTTGTGCTGCGTCAAGTATTTTGGATTAGTGAATGAGGAAGGACACTTATTACACCTATAGGGACGATCACCTCCATTGTGCAGCATCTTGTGAGTCTCCAGTTTTTTGGCTTGTTTGAACCCTGCCCCACAAACATTACACATATGTTGGGACTTGATCTTGTGGAGGGCAATGTGCTTTCTAAGGTTCTCTTTCTCCCTGAACTTGAAGCCACACTGATCACATACCCAAGGCTTCTGATCAGTATGGATGCGCTTGTGTCTCTGCAAAGCTGCCCGCTGTGTGAAAGACGAATCACATATCTCGCACACAAAGGGCTTTTCCCCTGTATGTCTCCTCCTGTGACTCTTTAATGTGGACAAGAGGCGGAAAGTTTCCCCACAGTCATTACACATGTAGGGCTTCTCTCCCGTGTGCTTCCTCTTGTGAGTGGCTAACATTCCTGCTCCACTAAAAGCCACATCACACTGGTCACACTTGAAGGGTTTTTCCCCACTATGCATGCGTTTGTGAACCTTCAGACTGCCAGACTCAGTGAAGCAAGTCTTGCATTCATCACAAGAATAAGGCTTTTCTCCCGTGTGTACCTGAAAATGCATGAAATAAAAAAGTAATGATAAAAGCAATGATATACAAGATGCATATAATATATATATATATATATATATATATATATATATATATATATATATATATATATATATATATATATATATATATATATATATATATATATATATATATATATATATATATATGGACTGTTCTGACAACAAATGTCAAACAGTGAAATGATCCATATACATCAGTTCCCTTCATATTTAAATCTAACTCTTAATATGTTATACCTTTTTGTGTCGTATCAACATGGCCTTTGCAGTAAAGGCAGCAGTGCATTCATTACACTTGAAAGGCCTTTCTCCTGAGTGGTTCAGTTCATGAATCTAGAAGCAAAGAAAGGAAGATAATTATCATATATTGTGATTTCCCTTTCATAAATTAATGACATAATGGGCTCATATACACAACCATATCACAGAATTACTTTAAAAATACAAGCACTTTACAGATCAACAATCATCACCAAAATCTGTCAAAAAAATGCTTATCTAAAGGAGTATCAATGAGAAAATTATACCTTCAACCGCTCAGCTCTTTGGAATACTTCTCCACACTGTTTACAAGTGTACTGCTGTTCAGGAGACTCCTGCCTCTGTGTTTTTCTCAGGTCTTGTGACTCAGAGGAAAACATCAGCCCATCTTCTTTTGTGTTTCCAATATTCAGTTCTTCCATATGAATCTGGAGCAGCAAGTTAAAAAATTGTACACAAAATTATTGATAGCACAATGGAAATAAAACTTGATTACAGTGATGAAACTAGGAATATGAAAAAAAAGTAACAAAACCATTGAAAAGAAAGTCATCAGCAGATTACCTTCATATGATGCTTGAGGTGTGATAGCCTCTGCCCTGGCTCAAAATCAGCTGGGACATCCTGGGTATTGCTGCTGTCTCCTTCCACACCTACCAGGTCGAGGGTGCCTTCCAGAGCATGATGAGATGTGAGTGCATGTGCTGCCATGTCCAGGCTTGTGAGGGAGGGTTGTAGGGGGGGAAGCTGATGGGTAGAGGGGGGAGCAGTGACTGCTGTGAGGTGGGATGAGGTGGCATTGATGA
>NC_091552.1:15629277-15631777 GCF_042767895.1 Penaeus vannamei
TGAGCAAGATGGACAAACCTCCAAGTATCAATGATAAACAGAAGAAGATGATGAAAGGTGGAGATATTTTGTGATATATTTTGGGTTATCATTTAGGAAGAAAAGGATTAATGCTCCTTTTCATTTTTTTTCAGAATGCTCCCATGAGCAGTGAATTTGTGTCATTAAAAATTATGTTCAGCTCAAAGCTAAATATCTTTGTAGTTGTTCCAAGACTAGAAATACTTCAAGATTCTTAGCAAGAATATAAAGGATATACTAGCTTACACAAGTCCTTTCTGTGCTTCATATGTATTTTAATGTTTATGGTTTCCGGAAGATGCTAAAATCTTTAATTTTTCTTATTATGTGGGTTTATTTGCATTTGCTGAAGTATCAGATTCAGAGACAGTTACTCAGACTTGTTACTACTAATGTTTCAATTCATTTGTGAATGTAGTTTTTTTAAAATTTGAATACTACTAATGTTTATACCATTTGTAATTTCATCCATATCATTTGGTTTATATATCAATTTATGTATTTTATTTCCTTATATCAGATTTTTTAAAAGAATACTGGCATCAGCCAGAAAAGGAATAAACATTTTTGAACAGGTAACAGGAGTACTCAAATTTCAAAATTTCCTTATTTTTATAATATGTAGAGTTGTGCAAATTGCAAATAATCACATTCCTGTATCAGCAGTTTGATTTTTGCAGAATGAATCACTGCATGTAAAGTATTAGACTTTGAATTGCAGTGTATTAAATCTATAGGCACTTTGATTTTTGACATGAAAAATCTAAAGAGATGTTTTTTCCTCAAATTATTTATTCTGCCATTTCAATACGCAATTTCCCACATTCTTTCTGAGATTTTTAGGCTGGAGGAAAAGGGGCAAAACTCTTATGAAATAACTATTAGTGCAAATGCTCAACAGAAGCACATCAAAACACCTGAGATTGTTTTCTGAAGTTGGATGCTGCTGATAAACAAAAATAATAACCATATTTTTTATTATGGGCTTTATATATAGTTTGGTACAATATATCCTGAAGAATTCCTTAAGGAAGTAAAAGAAATTATGATTGTTTTGTTTAGATCTTACTTTCTGTAACAGGGACCTATTGTCAAAAATGATCCTGTGGTTATGATTCAGAAGATATTCGTATGGCAAGTTGAAAAACAAAAAATGTTTATAAGGAGATACAGATGAATAGATAATTCAATTCCACTCTCCCTTCGTTGCCTTTTGTCAAGATGAATTTATTACATTCAAGATTTTTTTTTTTTTTTTTTTTTTTTTTTTTGTTAATTCTGAAATTAAAAATTTAAAAGAATTATGTAATATGATTTTATTTATGTAAAGTCCCACGCAAAGACAGTGACAGTCCATGCATCAGTTTTATCCAGGTGTCTGCCAGCCCACTCATGGACCAAAATCCAGGCATTGGACTTAGCTACTTGAGTACCTACCTACCTACCTATCTACCTACCTACCTACCTACCTACCTACCTACCTACCTACCTACCTACCTACCTACCTACCTACCTACCTACCTACCTACCTACCTACCTACCTACCTACCTACCTACCTACCTACCTACCTACCTACCTACCTACCTACCTACCTACCTACCTACCTACCTACCTACCTACCTACCTACCTACCTACCTACCTATCTACCTACCTACCTACCTACCTACCTACCTACCTACCTACCTACCTATGCTGTTGTTGTTTTATTGTTCTTGTTCTTCATCCTTCTTCCTTATTCCTTATTCCTTATTCTTCCTTCTTTTTCCTTCTACTTCCTTCTTCTTCCTTCTTGCTCCTTCTTCTTTCTTTCTTTTCTTTCTTCCTTCTTTCTTTCTTCTTTCTTCCTTCTACTTCTTCTTTTTCTTCTTCTTGCCATTTTCCAACTCCTATATTTGTCATTTGTTTTGCTGTATCAATATGGTAATAGACTGTTTTTCATGACCAGACTCCATATTATCTTGCTAGGTATTCTACAATTCTGTAAAGTAACAAAAACAATAAGTAACACTGCATTATTTTCTGTAACATCCCCAGTTACAGTTGGCTGGAATAGGATCTGAAGCATGGAACTAGTGTCCTCCCAGGAACTGGTGCTATCTCAGGCTCGTCTCATGGATGGTATATTCCATTCTCATTTAGTAGTAGAAATAATGCAAGAGCTTCTTCCTAAATGGCCACTGAGTCTGGTATTGCTCAAAGAGCTTTGTATGCATATGGGGAGATGTTCCCATCACCCACCACTCTGCAACAATATATGACGATGTGTCATTCCTTTCACCCCAACCCTCAGCCCATTCCAGTCATCCAGACCTCAGCCAAACTTTTTTCATGACATGAAGGTCACTTCACCAGGATCCAATGGACTGATACTAAAAGTGAATGTAAAGTAGATGAAGTATTTATTTATTTATTTATTTTTATTTATTTATTTATTATTATTTTTTTTACAAATGCTGTTACAGTTAGTCATGTTTCAT
>NC_091552.1:15644277-15661777 GCF_042767895.1 Penaeus vannamei
CCATTCAACATCATTTAGAAATCCAATTGATGAAGATAGATATATTTATTTACCTCACAGTTCAAACAAAAAAGGTTGTAGTAGGCATTGTAATATTGTGCAGTCATTGGCATATTACTAATTATGTTGGAGAATAAGAACTACCTTACCTTTCTGAATGTTCTGGTCTTTGATTGATTTCACAAATATAAAGGATTAAGTCTTATCATCAGTACTATAGTAACAAAAAATGGTTTGGCCATTACTGGCGTGAAATGAAGGATTTTTTGTGTGGCATTTTTATGAACTGATCTTGTGAAAGGTTATGTTACAGATAGTGTAGTTGGATTGTTGATTTTACTCTTGAATATACAAGGAGTACTGTTCACTTATGAAAATATCATTTGATCATTGCCCTTCTTTCTAAATTGTTAAATAGAAGAATATTTTTCTTAGGAAGAACTAAAACATATGTTAATCTGACAAAAAGAAGAAAATATATATATTGTAATCATTGGAAAACCAGTTGATTTTAAATAAATATGAATTATTCTTATCCTTATTATTTCCAGTTTTTGTTTGTTGTTCAAGGTATTTTCTTGTATCAGTCGGGTTTTTTATTGTCAAGGATGCCCAACAAACCACTTTGAATAACTTTGTCATAGCTATAATGGCCGGAAATTCTGTGCTGACAATAAACATGGCTTGAGATATTTTTCTATCTCCTTTATTAATTACTTCTTCTTATCTTTTACATTAAAATATTATGAAACTAACACACCAATTTAAGCTAGTTAATATGAATACTACATCAGTATATACTGTACCCTAAAATCTCTGTTTTCACTTTCTTGTTAATAAAACCATTATTCTTGTTTTGAGTAAACTCAGTATTTTATTGGATATAATAAAAATGACAGTCAAACAAAACAAAAAGAAAGTATCACATGAAACTTATTAATTGCACCATGTTTTATTATATATATATATATATATATATATATATATATATATATATATATATATATATATATATATATATATATATATATATATATATATATGATTACAGAACCAACTAGAAATATTAAAGCTGTTTGGTACAGATCTATATATTATTGTTATTCTTATTTTGCCTTGTCTAGGCAATCATAATTATAATCAAAGGTGAACATAGGGTTTGTTTAGGCACAAATTAGGCATCAAGGTCTATTTTCATTGCAAAAACCATCTTAAAAGAATATTAAAAAATTAAAGTATAATTAATATATTATACATAAATTTGTAATGAAAATATTTTATGTTTTAGAGACTTCACATTTATTTTTCTGACAAATATTTAGAATGAAATCATTTGTCTATTTTAGACATAAAAAACTGATTTATCAATTCCACTTTTCCTCTTCTTTTTCCCCTCAATACAACATTAAAGAGTATTTTAAGATATTTGTGGTTCATTCACTTAGTTTGGCCACACACTTCATACAATAGAGTATTTTGTGGCAACCTAAATCTAACTTTATATCAATATTGGCCAAGTAACCCATTTTTTGAACTTACTCTTTCTTCAATATATAACATTTAATGAAAATAAATCTAAATATGTGCTGATTTCCATCAGACACTACACTTACTTTCAATAAATAAGACCAGGTTTGTCATGGAAACATTTTTTAAGAGTCCTCAAACAACAAAAACAAAAATATGGACAATCAGCTGTGTTTTCTTTTTTTCTATGAAAGATGCATAGATAGATTCATTGATTGGTGACCAAATTTTTCATTATGATAAAATGAATAGAATACCCGTTAGAATAGTGTCCAAGTCCCTTAGCCTATGACATCTAGTTAAATACTCTCTGTTAGTCTAATAAAAATTAACACACTGCCTCCAAGGACAAGCATGCCAAAATGGGCCAGCCTCTATGTGTATGCATGTTAAATATCTGAAAGAGAGGATGTATACTTTCCCTCTGCTTTCTGTAAATTTGACTCTTAAATTACTGATTTAGGTTTAAAGAAACTGAAAGAGAGAGCTGGATCTCTTCAATGATTGCATATAGAGCCAAAGTGCATGACTGTTTAGCACATACAACAGAGCAGCCTTGCATACCACTCAGAGGCAAGGCCAAAAACAATCATGGCATGTATGTCACTATAACCAGAGCCAATAGGTTAATCATTAACAGCTGTGATATATATAAGAATTGTACAGAATTTTACATACATACATACTTACATGCATGCATTACATTATAAATATATATATATATATATTATATATATATATATATATATATATATATATATATATATATATATATATATATATATATATATATATATATATATATATATATAGAGGCAAGCACACATGCATGCATGCACACACACACACAAATCCCATTTTATCTGACTATTACAGATACATAAATAGTTTCCATACAGAACAGACATTCAAAAGGAAACAAAATGAGATCTTTACATAATAAAAAGTTACATATGAAAAAAGGGATCCTACTACATAGAACTTTTTTTAAGAATTGGCACTTTAAGAATGCATAACAATGTTAAACTTAAAATCTTTACTGGCACATATATAATAATGACACTGATCAGATATAAATAACAATTATAATAACAATCATATTAACAGCAATAATAATCTGGACTTAAAAATAAAGTACTGAGACAAAGTTTGACAAATACTGAAGGAAAAGTCAAATAAAAATAAATAAAACAAACAAAATAATTTTTAAAGCTCTGTCTTTTATGGCATTGTGCTTCACATGCACTTCACCACTTACTGTTTCTTAACCTCATACCCCTGGGGATACCATGTGCGTCAATGCCATGCCCAATGTTTGTTTAATTTAGTAATTGTTTTTATATACAGATGGCTCCACAAGTACAAAGTCACCTATGAGCCAGTTACAGGAATTACTTGTCTCACCTGTTTACCCTTTTCCTTAATTTTCAATTATATTTTCTAGTGTTTAACACTGCTGTTAGTTATGTCAATAACAAAATAGTAATATAATGTTTATAACAAAAATTACAGTGTCAATGTTGATAACATTAGTTAAAAAAAGAAAAAGAAAGAAAAAAATCTTTTTCCCTCTATTTCAAGGAAAGGTGAGGTCACAAGATCTACTAATTGACTCCTTTGTAGCTAAGTACTGGTAGAGCCATCTATGTACAGAAACATTTAACAAAACAATACTAAAGTGAACGCAACATTTTCCCGTCGGCATTGGGTTAAAAATGCATTTGTGTTTGCCTCACTTTGACATTTGCATTAATACATTGTGGGCATAAGAAATTAGCGAAGAGCGCAAGTGGAGTGCCAAGGCGGCTGAATGGCATTGCCGGATGTGACCACGCAGTTCTTCATGGCGATTCTTGGGGATTATGCGTATGAAGACATCAAGAGGTGCAGTCATCACCAGCTCACTCAGAACATCTGTGGGAAGTGGGTGAGGTAAAGGTGCATATGAGAACCTTATGGACTATCTGAATTTTTTACTGAGACATGTATTCGAAGTTGATACTTCTTTAGTGGAGCTACAAACGTTTTTGATAATCTATGCACTATTCATAAATGTAACAACATATAATCACGTAATAAAACACCAGATTCTAATCTAAACACGGAAAGCAAAAAAATCTTGTGCGCAGAAACTAAACTCAACTCTACTCCAAATACAAAAGTAAAAGCAATAACAATAATCAGACTATAAGCCTTTTACCTACCATTCAAAACATCAGAATACACTGAATAAGATGGGTCTGATTCACACAAGCTTGATTTGTGGTTGATCAGCTTATAAACTAATTCCTCCCATTCGGCTGCTGATTCATACATATCCTAGGGAGAGAAATATTCATGTAATATATGAAACAAAATCAGGAAGCAAGTAGGCACAAGTCCATTAGATTTCACAACTAGTAGTTATTAAAATTACACTATCCTGAAGACAAGCTAAGTTAATATGTGCATGTGTGTGTCTGTATACATATCCATGTATACAAATGCAGTCAAACCTGTCTATAGCAGTCTCTTGAAGGACTGACCAAATGTGACCACTATGGACAGGTGACCGCTATAGAAAAAAATAATAATAATAAAAATAAATAAATTATATATATATATATATATATATATATATATATATATATATATATATATATATATATATATATATATATATATATATGGGACAAATCCAAGGGACCGACAAAAAGTGACCACAATGGCCAAGTGGTTGCAATGCAAAGGTGACCGCTAATATATATACATGCAGTTTTGACTGCATGTTATATATATATATATATATATATATATATATATATATATATATATATATATATATATATATATATATATATATATATATATATATATATATATATATACATATACATATATATGTATATATATATAGCACACACATACATACATATGTATTTATATAAATGTATATGTGCATTGTGCGTATTTGTATATGTATGTATAATGTCTATATGTCTATATATGTATATAAATAGAAAAATGTGTATCTATACCTATATCCATATCTTTATCTATCTATATATTTGAATGTCATATATATGGATTTATAATTTGGCTGTTAAAATGAAAGAAATGGGTAGGTTTCAGTCAAATTATAGAAATAGAACATACAATCAACAAAGAGTAATACAAATCAAGGGGAAAAAATGTGTAAGTCCATATGTATATAATATTTCTATACTTCAAATCTATTTATAATTTTCTCTTTTCCTTCCTTATGAAATCCAACAACCACTTGCCTTTCCATACTGAAGAAGCACTGGAGGAAATTCACTGAGTATATACTCCAGCTGCTTCTGTGGGTCGAGGCACAGAATCCGGAGAGACTGGGCTCCCAGAGCCTCAGGGTTCGATGTCACAAACTTGAGGACATTGTTACGATCTTCAGCAGATGGCAAATCTGAACTCAGCAGAGACTAGAAAATAGAGGCACATTAAAGATGTAAGTACAATAATGGTCTTTCTTAGAAGTACGAGTCTCAAAGAGGGCCACAGTCTATTGAGTATGAATATTAATAAGCATGTTTGACATTAATGAAAGAGAAGATAAACAAAAAATCTAACAAATGACACAGCAAAAAGAAAAGAAATGAAAAATAAGAGTAAGAAAAAGAGAGAAGAAAGCAATTCTACCTGGAGAACAACAAGATGCAAAGAAGAAGAAGAAAGGTTGCCACTTCCTTCTTCCTCTTCCTCCTCCTCTTCCTGTCCTGGGCTTGACTGCCCTTCTGGTTTATCACTCTGGCTCTCCTCCTTCTCTATTTTCTTTTGCACATTGAATGGTGGCAACAGATTGAGGAAGACTGGTCGAGGAGCATAGAGTTCCTTCAATGCAGCACGTTGGTCACACCAGTTGGGGTCTTCCTTGGTCTGATGTTGAAATACAAAGGAAATATGAAAATAGAAGTTAAGGTGTGAAAAAATAATGCAAGTAACAGAAATATCATTAATGATGATAATACTTATCATAATATGGATATTACAAAATTAGCAAATACTGTGGTGGAAATTTTGCCAAAATAATATTTTAATAATATTGGTGATGAGAAGAGAAAACTGTGAGCACTAAAACTGATAATGAAATACCACAACTTAAAGTAAATAACCTCTGTTAGTATATAAATGGAAATTTCATGTCCTTTCAATGTAACAATCATCTGAAATTAAGCTAAAAATGAGCAGAGCTTTATATTTTGTCCTATACTATTACTGTTATGTTGCACTGTTTAACTTATACCATATCAAGTTGTTTATGTTACATTATACATCAATGATGTGTTATCCTGTTATTCAAATGTTTCAAACACTGACTTACTTTATCACCGAAAGCACCCATCAAGCTGGCTAGATAGAGGCTAACAAGGACTGTGATAGCCCTGTCATATCTCTCCCTCTGATCTGTAATCTGCCATATAAAGAAGGAATTAGAACCCTCATATGAAGATGACAGCTGTACTTTATTTATTTATACAAATTTATGTCTGTAAATATGTATATACATACAGACATATGTTATATGTCCTCATCACTGGTTTATTCTATTTTTTTTTATTATGACTTTGACAATTACTCACTTCAGCATTATGTGCATACTCCAAGAAGAACTTTTCAAGGAAATCTCGCAGCCGAAGAGAATGGGTGTTACACTCTGGCCCACATGACATAATGGGATAAACAGCTATGAATGCATCAACAAAGGCATTAAGAGTGAGTGACCCTTCACCAATGAGAGACACAAATACTTCGGTGAAAACTTCTTTCTTGTGCTCTGCTAAAACCTATAAGAAAAGGAAGAGACTTAGCACAGAAATCATATGTTCTTGGTGTCTGCTGTATTCCAATTTTCATAAAATGCTTATGCTTTTAAATTTTAAGCAATGATATATACCACAGGTTCAAAGAGTGTAAACCTAAAAGTTAATAAAAACATATATAACATAGCCATTCTATTCACATTTCAAAATTGGTACAAGAGTAATAATCAATGTACAGTACAGCAGTAAACTTTTTTGTGTCTTAAGTAAAGAAGTGAACTAACACTAAGCTTCACTCAATCATTCATATATACTACAGTCAATACACATACTTGTGCTAAAGGTGAGAGCCTGGTTGATCCATCCTCAACTGTGAATAGAAGACGTGAGTGTTGCAGCAAAGCCACAACAAGCTGATAGGCTCTTAGTGAAGCTAAAACAGTTGAGACCTAGCAAGAAAGAAAGAGAATTTATAATGATAAGATACATTACATACTTTTCTGAACAATATTCCATGTTGTGTTACAACTCATACTTATGGATCCTACCCTACCTGTTCAGGAGATCCCCTGTCCAAAAAGACGAGGGCAAGAGCTAGCACATCCGTAGGTCGTGGCTCATTTGTCTTGGATAACTCTTGCTTGATTATGCTTAGCACCTGCAAAATGTGGGAGCATGAAATTAGTCAAATAGAGAAAAGAGTAACTTTGTATTTGCTTTTTATGCCATTGATATTCAATATACATTACAATGAACCAGACCAAAAAGTTCACCTAAATCATTGGCAAAATGTGGTTATTTGTGTAAATTCTATTTCAGGTTTACAAACAAAACTTCCTCATCACTACCTTATCTTTCTTGTACTCTGTAAAGCATGTAGACTTGAGAATAATAGTTGAAACTTTCTCTGGTGCTATTTTCTCCAGCATTTCCAGCACACAATTAGCCTATGGGAAACACCAATGAACTTGTATTAGTATCTTCAGATTTTTTAAAAATGTCTTTCCCTCCCTTTTTTAATATAATTTCATAGAAGATTTTATTAGCCTGTTGAGAAGGAAATGCATGTATACTGTCCACTGTGGTTTTGTTTTGTTAATTGTGTTTAAACAAAAGATTTCACAAGCACTTAGCAACCAAAGAGTCAATTAGGCTCAACTAACAACCTCCTTACCCTATTCCTTGAATTTACAGAAAGAGTAGTTTTCCCTTCTACTGTTATTATCACTGTTAACCTATTCATGAAAAGATTTCCCTGTGCTGGGCTTCACAGGCAGTCAGCTACTCAAGTAAAACATTAGAAGTGCAGGAGACATACATTACTCCAGTCTCCACACTTTTGACTGGCATACCTGATCTGTTAAGAATGAGGCTTAAATGAGACTTTAGCTCATAAGGTCCTATTTACCATGATCATGGCTTATTACAAATTGGTTACAATTACATCCATCACAACTGTTGAAAGCTGAGCAAATACTGGCAGGATTTTCTCTGATTGTCCACTAATATATATTTGGTCCTGTTTGGGGAGGTTCTGTTAGACACAACCTCTATATCACCCCAGCCATACTTACTCCCCTTGTAAATTCTCTGACTGAGCCAATCACTTAGTTGTGTTTTCCTGCCACTTCTGAATGAAATGTAGTGAGTGTGTAGTAATTCTGGTGCTACATATCATATTTCATCCAGCCAGACCCTAGATCCTCTCTCACATTCCCTTTCCATGCACTATACTAATATGTATCAGTTACATTCTGGTATGCTATTGGTATTTTTACTATCAATACATCTCATTAGTTTTAAATACATCTAAATATACATTTTAATGAAATATATGAGAAAAAAATCATATCAAATGTCTTATTTATATATTCATAAGCAATCTGTCCAAATTTTCATTCACATGCAAAGGTTCACTGTGATAACTTTTTCAATTTTGCAATCAAGTGACATTAAAATTTTGAGATATGGAATGAAATATACATACTCTGATATACATGACTGTGCTAAAATTTGCCTTAACAAAACTTTTAAAAAACATGCCTCTTTCGTGATTGGGGGGTAGAGGACAGATAAACTGGGGAGTTGTAATTTTTGGGAGTTAAGTATATCTTTGAGGGGCTGTATCTCCTTAATGACCATAATCTGGGCCAAACAAGTGAACCCCTGTTTAGCACACACAATATAAAAGATTTGCACATAACATAGCTGCTTGCTACTCGCTATTTGGGTCTGATTCACTATATTATGATTAGATGTCACCTGCTCGAGTGAGCAAATAACATAATGATAATAGTAATACTTCCCCCTGCTGGGCCATATGTAAAGCACTGCAAGCAGTCAATTGTTTGAGTAAAATATCAGAAGCACTGGAATTATATACCTATCCCACTCACTGCTACTGGCTGTGTATACACAACCTTTAAAGAACTAAGGCTAAAAAGAAACTTTAAGCCTACCACTGAGGGGCTGTAACTCCTCAATGACTGCAGGGTCTAATAAACAAACATCTTTTTAGCTCATACAACATATAAAAGTCTGACAGTGAAATTTATGGATGTACGAGCCACCTAGAAAAAAGTCCAGTCATGGGATAGATGTTCATTTGGTGAACAATTATCAAAGCAATAATGGAAAATGAGAAAGCTTCTACTGAAAATTGTAGGAATGGACTACATGTGACATCAGGTAAGCCAAATAAATTGGTGGCTAAGAGTTTTGGAAAAGAGGACAAAGAAGAAGAAGAAGAAGAAAAAAAAGTAAGCAAAACTGTGATGGACAGTACATATATCTGGTAACAATGAATTATTATCCTTTTATTATTTTTTTCTGATATATATTTTTAATAGGTTTGTTATTCTCCTTTCAATTATTCTTTTTTAAATAATAAATTGTTTTTATCTATATTCTAGCAACTGATGATCTGGCAATATCTTTTCTCTAAATTTTTTTTTTTAACTTTTTATTTTTGTTATATACTGAGGATTCATATTTCATGGTACAAATTAAACAACTAAAAAATGTTTAATCACTACATTTCATGCATTTATATCTTACTCCTAAATGGATGACTATCTCCTAAATTTCTCAACCACTTAAAGCACTGTCATTAACCAAAAGGAGTTAAAATGTGTATCCCAATGAAGACTGATTACAAAAACTATACAACCAGATAATCTAACATAACCTACAGAAGTCACTTTTAAAAGGTAGTCCTATATCAACAAACAGATTACAAAAACTATACAACCAGATAATCTAACATAACCTACAGAAGTCACTTTTAAAAGGTAGTCCTATATTAACAAACAGTACTTTCAAGTTTCACTGCATAGAGAACATATTAACAATATTCACAAAACAATAACCAATAAAACGGAACATGGGGAATAATAGGGAACAGAATAACCATGAAACAAGAGAAACTCTCATCTACCTGTGCAGCTGTTAATGATGGAGTATTAGGGTGTAGCAAGAGAGAGGAGATAACGGCAACCAAACCAGGGCAGGTGAGTTCGAGTCTCTCAATCACTGCATCTGGACTCAGGCTGGATACCTGGTAATACTGTGTTGCTTGACGCCACTCTGCTTCATTCTCACATCTGGAAAATGGTTTTGTATTAATTTCTTGGGATGTCATTCCAGTAATCCATAAAGGGATGACTGACACTGGCAGAACAAGAAGAAATCTCAATATCTGAAGAGGTACTACTGCTGAAGTAATTTATATGAAGCCTAATGAAAAGACCAATGCCATTACAGTCATATAATTTCCAAAGGCTACCTGATATGTTTTTAGTAAAGAAAGATTTAAGTTCATAATGCCAGGAAAAAATAAAAAGTACTCATATCAAACTAACTTAATACAAGGGTCTTGCAAAGTAAATATAGATACAAACACTTTGTAAAAATACATAAATAATAAAAATAGTCAAATGAAAAAATTAAGAAATAGCATAATATAATGACATGCAAAAGGACTACCCACTGGGCATAATAATCTCCCAATAATGCAGATGAATCCTGTAAGAGAGAGTACAGGTCCTCCTCTGCCTCATCCTCTGTTGGCACTTCATGCTGGAGGGCGGTGGTAAGGACTAGGTGAGCCTCAAGGAGCAGGTGCAGGTAGGTAGAGGGGGAGGCAGACCTATGGCTACGTCCAACTCGCACCATCTCTTTGTAGAGGCTGGCGGCACTCGGGAGGTGAAGTGAGTAAACAGTGTGGGATTTGTCTCCACCTCTGAAAATGTGTTAAGTTTGTCCTATAGGGATTATCATTTAAAAAAGTGAAGGAGTATATCTAAAACTATAGAAGAAAACATCTCTTATTAAAACAATATATAAAAAAATACAGTATGCGTAATACATATCTGTAATATTCATATCTATTACTGAAAGACACTAACTTATTCTTACAGAAATTATAAACCCTGTGAAATGATCAGCTTCTATGTTATCAATGTCAAAATTGCACATGCTATCAATTTCAAACTGACAACTAACAAGCAACATATATACAATAGACTATATATGAAACATGAAAATCTAGTTTATGCATTGTGGGTTTTTCTACCAAACAAAAGAGTTTATGGTTTTAAAAGTAAATCTGCCCTTATAATGGATACCAATGTCTAAATGGAATACAAAAAAATAATCATGATATAATAAAAGTAACACTCACTCATTATTTGCAGCAATGAGTGCAAGACAGGAATCGGTCAAGGTCAAGCTTTCAACGTTAAGGAAAGGTCGTAGACCCACTAGACACACTGTCTCTTCCCAGTGTGGAGGAACCTGGTAAATATTATTTATGTAAGGTGTACATCTATAAATAATATCCAGAACACAGTTTCACCACTATAAGTTTTCAGCATATAACATGATATCCTTACTACAAAACTGATCACAATCAAAAAGGAGAGATAATATCTACTAAGAAAAAATAAAAAAATTAAAAAATAAAATAAAAACAATCAAGACAATAATCATCACTATCAATTAAGAATCATCTTATCATATTACCTTTAGTCAAATAACCTAATAATACTTACAATCATATTCAGATCCTCAGGTAAATGAGAGACAACGACATGTGGATGAGGCCTTAATGTGTATGTTTCAAGGCCAGTGAGTGTAAGCGCATGCAAGAGCGATGGTTCCAAGGCCACAGAGTAGACAGGCGCTGTGTATGAAAATACTCCACCACGGACTACACTGTGCCCTGATAACAGATCCAAAGTGAGATGAGAGAGTTAAGATGAACTAATTATCCACATACCACTGAGGATGGCATGTGCATACATGCCATGCCCACTGTGTTTGATTTAGTAATTGATTTTACACGTAGATGGCTCTAAAAGTACTCCATCATCAATGAGCCAATTACAAGAACTACCTGTCTCACCTGTTTACCATTTTTCTTGATTTTTGATAATGTTTTCTGGTATTCAATACTGCTGTTAGTAATGTCAAGAACACTATGGTAATTTTGATGTTTATAAAAAGAAAATAACAGTATCAACATTGACAGCATAACTAAAAGTAAGTGTTTTTCCTGCATCCTCAAGGAAAGGTGAAATCAGGTGAGGTCACAAGTCTAGCAATTGACATCTTTGTGGCTAAGCACAGGCAGAGCCTTCTATGTGCAGTGACTTTTACAAAACAATACAAAAGTGAACACTTTTTCCCGAGGGCATTGGATTCATTTCTTTTTTGAAGGTATTATTAAAAAAGGAGACCTTATGTAATTATGTTTTTTTCATAATGATATTATACAGAAAATCTTAAAATGCATGAAAAAGATAAAGTCAATTGCATGAACCTAATATCAATGACCAAATAAAACCTTATGAATATATAAAGCCAATGCTTTACATCCATAAAAGCCTAAACTTGAAAAAAAACAAAAAAACTCACCAAAGGGATCATCAGACAGCGTGACATGATAAAGCTGGCCCACATGAGGTGTTGTCAGGAAAATAGAAGCCCCTACTTTTCTGGCTGAGCCTTGAGGGAGCAAGGGATGTGATGCTCGTCTTGGAGTAGAAGCACCACCTATGGAAAAGGATATCATTTAATAAGCATAATCTAAGATCATGATCCTACTGTATTTGAGGTCATATCATTGATACCTGTTAAAGCAAAACTACTACTAAAAGAAAATGAGTGACCATATACCTTTCTTTCCTGCCTCAGCATCATAAACAGCCATGACCTTCAGGTTGGAAAATGGAATGTCTGGATCATTATTGTGATCTGCTCGGCGATGAATGAGTGTCACGGCTTCAAAGACATTCTGAGGCACCTTCTGAGCTGAACTTCCACTCACTAACTTCACCCTAACGTTAGAGCAACGTGAAGAACTGTAATCAAAATAATACATATAAAGGTAATAACAGATATCATTCTTTCATTTATTCAGAGTGCATTATGGTGACAATACTACAAAAAAAATATTTAACATATCTAAATAAACATTCGCTAAATATACAAAAAGAAAAGGAAGAAAATAATATGAAATTATAAAAACTATAAATAATGAAAATAACAAAATCCAACTTAATGATAGTGCCAGATTCTAATTCCTTCCGTCTGTCATAGAAACAGACAGGGAAAACAACACCACATTTATGCTCTTTACTCATCAGAGTAAAAAGGCTCAGCACCTACTTGATTGGGCCGATGATCTCGCCTGGCTCAGCCAAAGGCCCACAGTGTGCGGCCCCCACAAGTGATGGAAAGAGCAAGATGCGCTGGTCCTCAGAGGGCTTCTTGCGGCCATAGGACAATGTTGGGACCCAGGTCAGTTCACTGAGGTCTACATAGTCCTCTGAATTGCGGATGACACTCATAGATTCCTGTATGTGAATGAAATGTATGTTATGTGGCACAGAAACTACCTTTGATGTGGTGATGATTTATAAATAATTCAAATGTATTTTAAATGTGTATTTTTTATTCACAAAATTCATATATCTTTGTACTATCTGGCACAGATGAAATTATTTTGTAAAATATCAAATATATTACTAAAAAAAACTTAGCCTGTAATTTCTCCAATAACAAGAATATAATGCACTTCTATAATCCCTTTCCTCTGTCAAAATAAAAATGAGATAAGTAAAAAAGAAGAAAAAAAAAAAAAAAAAAAAAAATAGAGCCTCACCTCTTTTGGACTGGAGCGCTTACCCCTCAGTCTGCTGCTTGAACTGAGAGAGTCAATGCTTCTTCCTGGGGACCGAGAGGCCGATCGCGTCTTAGACTTAGAGCGGGACTTGCTCCTCTTTTCCTGTGGCTTAGTCTCCTTCTCCTCTGAGGATGCCTTGAGAAGATGTGAGTTTATTGTCACCTGAAATATATGTGCTTCTGATTCTGAGACGCAGCCAATCAGATCTTCCGATATGGCTACTTCTTTGACAATGAAAGACATGTCCAGCTCGATGAGCTCTTCGAAGTCAATGAATTTCAATTTGGAGATATCATGGGTCTTGTGGCAGAACCTGAAGATGGTCACACTTATTCCACATGAAACAGCAATGTTGCCTGTTGACTGGCAACAAGCAATGTATTCTGCCGGTTTACGTAGGGGTATTTCCACCATCTCCAAGTTAGCAACCCCAGACTGGCTGCTAGGAGTGACACGGCCAGCAATACGAGCCCTCATTGGCTGATTTGTGTTGTCCTGATCCCAATTCAGGTACACCCTCACATACCTGTGGTCTCCCCCATGTCGAGCTGGCTTGGTCTCCAAGGTACACACATAATTTCCTTTAAAAGTAATAAAACCAAATTGAAAAAAGCATAAAACAAATATTTCATACACTCTTTCCTGAGATTTACAGTAAAATCACATCATATGCTACACATTTATTGACACCTCACATCCCCACTCTGCTCCAAAAGTTCCCTCCGCTTACCTGTTTCACAGTAAGCCAGCTGTTGAACAAGATCCACTGTCGGGAAGCTTCCATTGAGGACTCCACCTAGCTTCAGGTCTCGAACATCCACCTTGTGTTCTCCTCCCACCAGCAGGATGTCAAACTTTCCTCGACTGACACCTCTTCCCCCTGCATGCTCAAGTCCTGCCACATCCTGTCGTGTGAAGTGGTGCACGGAAATAACGCGCACCATCCTCCTGCAACTAAGTATGTTTTCTGTTTGAAGTTGAGTAGCAATAGTGGTAATAACAAACAATAATGGCATAAAAAAAATTGTATGAATCATTAAACATACACAAGTAAACAACTTAGCATATAAATTATCATCACAGATCAAATTCATGACTCTAAATGTCTCTCATCACTTTATATATAACATTCTTTACTGTCCTGGCAACAGCCAAAATATCATTTTTATGGATTTACAGAGAAAATGAAGCAATTTTTCTATATACTTAAAGTATCCTCAGATATAACTATAATATAATAACAATTGCAGTAATAATTACAACAATAAAAAGCTAACTAACAACAATAACAATAATAACTATGACAACAACAATATTAAAAAAATCCTAACCACTAATAGTGGTCATGATAATGAAAATTACTTTCACCAAAATATAATGATCGTGATCATAAAAGAAGCAATATATGATGACATGTTCAGATGACAGAAGACAAGAAAAGACAAAGACAAAGAAAAAGAAAAAAGAAGAAGAAAAAAGAGGAAAAAAAAGAAAGAAAGAAAAAAAGGAAAAAAAAAAAAGAAAGAAAGAAAGAAAAAAAAAGGACACATGTGCCAAATTCCCCTACTCCACATCCCAAACTTTATTCAACAATCTAAAGTGTCATTCCTGGAAGTGAGGGGAGAACTGAAGGGGAGCTCTGCCTGCCATCAGCTCTCCTAGCATAAGTTGTCTTCACCTCTTCATCCATGGCCAGATAAAGCTGAAACTCAGAAGGACTGAGTGGACTTACGCTGTGAGCAGCACTTTCCATGATCTTTTACCTTTAATTGTGGCATTACCATCTGTGTCTTCAAATCCTTTCTTGTGCTGGTGACTATAACTTTTTGTTCTCTACAAGAATAACATCTTTAATTTGCCCTAGCTTAGTGTGTCCATACCATAAAGATTAGCCAAGCCATATCTTGCCAGAATGTAAGTGGTAGAAGTTTGCTGGCCTTTGTTGGAGTGTGAAATGTTTGACAATGTTATGCTTTTCTGTTCAGAATGTAGGCCAACCATCATAGATCACAAAAATGAAGAGGATTTGGACAGAAAAAAAATATATATATATGTGTATATATAATCACAAATAAATGACCCATTTTAAAGCCACTGTAGGTGTCTTTTGAATACCAACCAAAAGATAATCAAACATAACCAAACTACTAATACTTCATTTCCCTCCATCCTTATGTGGCAAAATAAATGTAATCCTCGCTCTTGCCCAGTAACTCATGAATTGTATGAGATTGTGGAATTGAAAATAAAATGGCAGTTGAATTTTCTGACATGTAATCATTAGAAACAACCCATTTACTTAAAAATAATTGTACTATGGTTTGAATGATACCACTCCCAAGATGAAAATTGATTACACTTCTGAAGCAATGATCATGCTAGAAAAAGCTGGTGATGCTGAAATGATAATAGCCAATAATGAAAATAATAATAAAAATACTAGAAATATATGAATTACAAACGAAGACCCAGAAAAAGCATACAACCATGCATCAAAGTAGTTTATCCTAGTTGGAAAAATTTCTAATTTTCAACAATACGATATGCTGACTAGAATTATATATATAAACAAACTATTATTGTCCAACCTCAAAAAATTACAATAGTCCCAGATTTCTAAATACTTGCCAATCCACCATAAGACCCACAGTCACCTGATCCATAAAGTCCTAAGCAAAATTTTTACCATACATATCACAAATATCACCACTAGAAAACACAGACATCTACTCTAACCATGCAAAACAGTGTGTTCTCTCCTCATTTCAGGCATTTGAAGTAGGGATTTCACTAACCAAGAAATAGTTTTGAAATGCCAAGAATTGTTTAGATCTGTAATAAACAATTCCCTCATAAGAATACAGTACAATAATGAAATATAATGGAATTATTATAAACTGATATTTGGAGACAATAGGCAGTTCACTTCTCTTTTCCTTTACTAGTTGCTGGGCATTTTGGCTACTCATCATGTTATGTTGAATCTGTTCTCCAAAGATTTAAATTCGTAATAATCTTAGCTATTTTTGAGTTATAAGTCTAATTTACTGGTAATTACTTTGTGCTATTGATAATTACAGTGCAAAAGTTTAATGGGTTCTTAAATGCATTTGTTTCTTAATCTATACTGGGGGGTAACTGCTACAATTTGTAGAAAAAGTTTTTGTTGCAAACATGCTGACCCACACGTGAGTGAAAAAATATATTTGCACAAAACTTGACTTAGCCAGTAGAAAGCAAGATTTTTCATAAATATGACAGGATTTATTAATAGATTTCCAAGACAAATTCTTGATCACACAAGAAATCTCTTGTTGCTACTTCTTACCAGGTGACAATCCCTACTTAAAACGCCTTTATCTACAACGAAATACTTCCAATAGACCTCACCTCACAAGTCCGTCAAAAGCAAGAGCCAACCGCTTCAAGAATCAGAAAAAAACAAACACAAAACCGAATGAATGATTTCCTGCTTGGGATAATATGTCAACGAAACATGATCCTCCTGATCATCTTCCCAATCCATCACGTGACGCTCATGTCTCGCCACTTCGGGCATTTCTATCTATTCTATCCACTCTAAAAAGGTTTCGTGGAGAGCCTCGTAAAAGCCACATACTTCGACATCTGAAACGAGTGCTGATCCATTCTCGACCGAAGGACAAAATGAACTGGATTTTCCTTACCTTTCCTCGCCCTCTTTTTGCACCTGATGCGTCGGCTGCTGCGAAAACGTCCCGCCCGATTTTCAGGAGGAGAATTCTTATCGCAAATAAGATAATTGGTCTTGAAGAACTAATCTGAGATGTAAATTTCAGTTTAATTAAGAAAGAATTACTGATCGATAAGTTTAAGATCATGGATATTATTTAATTTTTTAGCTCTGATTACCTAATGGCTGCCTTTCTATCTTTTCATGTTTTTAAAACTTTAGCTTATAAATAGTTTCATCAGTTGATTTTCACATTTAAACACATCAGTATTATGAAAGTACTTGATATACAAATGA
>NC_091552.1:15671777-15674277 GCF_042767895.1 Penaeus vannamei
GATTTGTTCTTAAACCCTTTTTTTCTCCTTTCTCTTCTTTCTTTGCTCTATCTTCTCTTTTTTTTTCTTTTGATTCTCCTCTCTCTGCTCACTCTTCTCCATTCTATTCCCTTCCTTGCAGTCTTTCCCCTCGCTCTTCTGTGTCCCCTTGCCTGTCTCCTTGCTTTCTTGTCTCTGCTCTTTCATCCACTTGCTTCTCCTTCCGCTCCTACTCCTCCTCCTTCTCCTCCTGCTCCTCCTTTTCCTCTTTTTCCTCCTTATCTTCTTCCTCTACCTTCTTCTTCTTCCTCCTCCTCTTCCTCTTCCTCTTCCTCTTCCTCTCCCCCTCCTCCCCTCCTCCCCTCCTCCCTCCTCACCTCCCCCTCCCTCTCCGCCCCTCCTCCATCTCCCTCTCCTCTGCTCCTACTCTTACTCCACCTCCTCCTTCTCCTCCTCTCCCCCTTCCTCCTTCCTCCTCCTCCACCCTTCCTCCTTCCTCCTCCTCCCCCTTCCTCCTTCCTCCTCCTCCCTCCACCCTACCTCCTTCCCTCCTCCCCCCTTCCTCCTACCTTCTTCCTCCCTTCCTCCTTCCTTCCTCCTCCCCCCCCTTCCTCTCCTTCCTCCTCCCCCCTTCCTTCCTCCTCCTCCCCCCCTTCCTCCTTCCTCCTCCCCTCTTCCTCCTTCCTCCTCCCCCCTTCCTCCTTCCTCCTCCCCTCTTCCTCCTCCCTCCTCCCCCTTCCTCCTTCCTCCTCTCCCTTCCTCCTTCCTCCTCCCCCCTTCCTCCTTCCTCCTCCCCTCCCCCCTTCCTCCTTCCTCCTCCTCCCCCTTCCTCTTCCTCCTACCTTCTTCCTCCTTTCTTCTCTTCCTCTTTTTCTTCGAGACCAACTCTTAATTATATTCACAAATTACATCCACTCCCGAGGCATTTTAGACACGAACGCGGGAGATCGAGTTGCAAATTAGTGATTCTTTCCTTCTTCCTCGTTCCCTTCCTCTTCCTCTTCCTCTTCCTCTCTGTCTCTCTCTTTCATCCCTGACGCCATTTTCCCATTCGTGTTTTTTTCCCTTCCTTTTTTCTTGTTTTATATATTTTTTTACCTGTTTTTTCTCATTTTCCTCCTCCCTGTGCGTCTTCTTCCTCTCCTTCTCCTTCTTCTTCTCCAACTCTTCATCCTCCTCATCCTCTTTAACCTCCTCATCCATTCCTACGCGTCTCCTCCTTCTTGTCCTATTTTTCTTGTCGTATTTTCTTTTGCCTCTTCCCTTCTTATTTTCTTCTTCTCCAGTTGCAGGTTCATCCGTGTTCAAGGATCGATGAATGTTTGGGTAATGAGGTAATTAGAAGGAAGAAGTTTCGTCTTTTTGTGAGGGGGGGGGAGGAGGAAGGGGGAGGGGGAGCGGGTAGATGGAAGGGAGGGGCCGGGAGGGGGGGGGCAGGTGAAGTTGGTAGTGATAATTTTTGCCGGTGAGGATATTGTTGTTGATGTTGTTTTACTTTTTTCTCCTGTTTTATTTTATTTTTTTTTTTTCGGGCGACTGTTGTTGGTAAACTAATTTCATACTTTGTCAACTCCGCGGCTATGTTAATTGGTATTTGCATCGCCGGTGCAGTGGCCGTTCAAAATCTGCCGGTCCGGGGTTGGCAGATTACTTTGGCAGACAGTCACACTCGTGCAGCTTTTCGCTTCGAACGAAACACACCCTTACATACAAAGCCTACATGTTTAGATCCATTTCACCCTTGGCACTCATGTCTTCTACTTCCATTTCCCTCTCGGAATCACCTGAAGGAGTAACTATTGATGTATGTTTTCTGTTTTTTGTTCCTCCCTCTCTCATCCATTCGACTTCATACCTTGGGTTTTCTGCAATATATCTGCTGGATTTTGTTTTCACAGAGTGCCTATTTCTAGAGAGAGAGAGATAGATAGATAGATAGAGAGAGAGAGAGAGAGAGAGAGAGAGAGAGAGAGAGAGAGAGAGAGAGAGAGAGAGAGAGAGAGAGAGAGAGAGAGAGAGAGAGAGAAAGAGAAAGAAAAGTACATAGGAAAAAAAATACGGACTTAACAGCATAGCCATGTTTTGATATTCATACTTAATGTGTTTAAAGTGATGTTATGAATTAATGGTGTTTTGAGGCGTCATTAAACTTAAATGTGTACGAAGCTGTGCCGTGAATTCATGTCCAGAACTTGTTTGTTTGTCACTCTCTGTATCTGTCTCGTATGCAGCGTTCCTGTAGTGTGAAGATACACATGCATTCACGCACAGACTCCTTTCTTCCCGCCCTTTCTCCACGCCCTTTCTCTGCTTCCTTTTTGTGGTGTGTGTGTCTCGTCCCACGCATCGGGAAGCGCACGGGATGAAGGGCAGCCGTGCATTGACGTGTGTTGCAGGGGTCGTGGTGTGTCCTTTTTGTTTGTTTGTGTGTTTGCTTTGTCACCTTTTGATTTCGTATTGGGGGGTGGGGGGAGGTTTTGGCTTGTTTTGTGAATGTGTTTGGTATGGGTGTTCGGAATTG
>NC_091552.1:15682350-15684850 GCF_042767895.1 Penaeus vannamei
TTCGTCATCACCGACTGTCACATGCTAATTACATGATTTGTAGCATTTATTTTTTGACCACCGATATAATATAACGTTTTGTGTTTGTTTGTCTGTCTGTTTGAAAAGATCGACTTAAGGGGAAGAGGAGGAAGTAAAAGTAAAAAATACATTTCCATAAATTTTGATTCATACATTTGTGTATGCCTCCCTCCCCACCCCTCATACCAAAAACAAGATTGTTGATTTGGTATGCACACGAGCAGAAGGCATAAAGTACAGGATTTTTCAACGTTTGAACCCCTTGTTTGTAATAACCAGCAAGTCTTATCTTTATATGCATGCAAGGTGTCGCGTAATTACTTTATGGACACGCAAGGCGGACTCGCAGATTCAAGAAAGTTATCATTATTCAAGAAAGTCATCCTCATTCACCAATTATCTACAAACTCTGGATTTCAACAGCATGCACCCTAAAGTTGCCGCAGCACAGTCACACTCACAGTCATAAACAAACTCATTTATTCTGCATGTGAGGGAATGTGTGTCCAGGCAGAGATGCCAGTATGCACGTAGGACAATGTAAAACCGTGGCACAGAGAGCAAACATGATCAATAACACAGTAGTCGAGATCTCCCGCCAGCTTCGAACAAAGGAAGCACAAGTACTGTCAACAGACGCTTGTGAATATTTTTAGACTGCAGAACTTTTTTATCTGGAGTGTTTTCAAAGATATTTTCTATCTTATTATCATTACACGATAGCTTACGTAACTTGTAATGACTAAATCAATACCAAATATATAAGGTGGACTGGACTTTTACTACATTTTAGTATGGTTATATACGTGCCTCTCTTGCATATACACACGTATGTACCCCCCACTGTATAAGTAAATGTGCTTATGGGAGTGAAAGTGAACAGAATATTACAGCTATAAGCTACATTTTTATCCCTGAAGATTAAAATAAAACGAGATTTTATAGCAAGACCTTCCCTTGCAGATATGCCGAGGAAAGAACAAGACCTCTGCTACGACAAGCCATAAGTGACCCCGATGTAGTGACTCCGCCAACGCCCGACCAAGCCAATAATTTTTACTGTAGCCAAGGTTAGCTTTTATCAACATTATTACTATTATTATTGTTATTACTGCTATTAATTAATAATAATATTAGTTATTATCTTCACCATTATCAATATTATCATTATTATTACTACTACTATTATTTCTATTATTATTATTATTATTATAGCAATATTATTAGCATAGTAATTCACATCACCATCACCATTGTCATCGACATCATCATCAGCATCATCAGCATCCATCATCCCTATTACCTCCATCACTGTCACCATCATCAATGCCATCACCAGCGTTACCATCGTCATCATTACCATGTTCATCCCCACCATCATCATTACCATGTTCATCCCCATCATCACCATCATTACCATGTTCATCCCCACCATCATCATCAACACCACCACCATCAACATCACCACCTTCATCATCATCATCATCATCATCATCATCATCATCATCATCATCATCATCGCCATCATCATCACCACCATCATTACACATTCGTTTACATACAGATATAATTACCTCATATATTTATTTTACGTCATTAGTCCCAAAGAGGAGGGTCACGACCTTTCAAAGGGGTCCGGGGGAGGGGGAGGGGGTGACAGGAGGGGGTCTCGAAGCCTTGGGGGAGAAAAATATTGTCTGCCAGTTTTCCAGACCTTCGCCAATATCCATAATAAGAAATATATGAATCTGTATTTTCATGGGATATCATACTACAATAAGGTATATGAAGATTTCGGAGTGTAATTGGTTTTCACGGTCTAGAAAACTAGGTAGTTAGAAGAATTATTTTGTGACGGATGTGTAAGGGTCCCGGATGTGTTTGAGGTTTGAGAAAGAGATCGTAAATATAAAAAAGAAAAGAAAAGAAAAACAGTTTGGGAACCACGGCTGTGTATTGTTTATTTGGAGTATATGTTTGTTTTGATGGCCCAGCTTTTTTCTTTCAGTTAAGTAATTTGGTAATTTGGTAGTTAGGACCGACGTGGTAGTGAAAGTATATATTTTATTTTTGTTAATAGTATATCATCACTTCATCATCATCACCATCATCACCCCCACCACCACCACCACCATCATCATCATCATCACCATCAACATCATCATTATCATCATCATCATAATTATCATCACCATCATCACCACTATTACTATTATCATTGTTATTATTAATACTATTATTATTGCTGTTATTATTACTATTATTAATGTTATTATTATAACTATTTTGATATCATCATCATCACCATTATTTTCTTTGTTATTATCATTATTATCATGAATGTTATTATTCGAACACGGGCATTGTGACGCCGTAGTTGCCAAAGCATTGAGTCTTAGAACAAATACCTTATATTTATTTTCGTAAGTTTATAGCATGTAGCAAATCTATTACTAATGAGTCTCCTCTCTTATTTATT
>NC_091552.1:15697350-15699850 GCF_042767895.1 Penaeus vannamei
AGCAGGGAGGGTGCACGGAAAGTTTGGGAACTGATGGATTAGGAGTTGAAGAATTAGTGAAAGTAAAAGAATCCTTGTTTTAACACAAGATGGAACAGAGCTAAGAACTTTCTGCCTGTGCCAAAACTAGATGGTTGGGAAAAAGAATGTGTATTACATGAGTTAGTATTGTTTTTAATAGCCTGCCTTTTGCTGTGTTGTTTATTGATAAGAAACACATCCATATCACTCTATAAAGACATAATGATAAGGGTGAGAACTTGGGAGAGGTAAGTGCTTAGATTCAGTGATCTTTTACCCTTTTAGGTGTAATGATGTGGCTTATGTAAATTTTAATTCATATGCACTAACACTCAGTGTGAGATGCATGTTGGCATCTTTCTCTTTCAGGTCCCAAACAGACACAAAATTTATAATTATGTATTATCATTATACCACAATAACAACATGTATTTTTTTTAACAATCTGAAAGAATCTGTTTTAAACAATGGTCTTATGCAAATTAGCTTCATTGATTTTAAAAAATCCAGATGATTGAGTTTTGTAAGCCTGGAAAGCCACATCAGTACATCTACTTAATGGACAGTGCAATGCCCAAGGAATGTTTATTGTGACAGTGCAATTTTCCACAAATACTGGTGCTGTAGATACTTGAACGAATTCTAGAGAAAGGCATTGCATTATGGTGTTTTTTCCTCTTGAAATACTCTCTCTATCTTTGTGTTGGAAAAATGTGGTGTGAGGATCATGGTACTTTTTGCCATAGTGGATCATAAAGAGTGCTGACCTCGTTAGGTTAAATATTGAAGTTTCATGAACAGTTGTCAGGCGTGCCTCTATGATAATGGTTTTAATATTGCCAGATATCCAAAAAAGGAAAATAATAAATACATGTAGATCTTCCCTCCATATGTAGAACCATGTAGAAACAAGTTTTATTTTTCCTCAGCATGTGTAACAGTAAGTTACAATAAGCCATAAAACTGAACTGCCCATACTCAAATTCTGTGAATTTTTGTACAATGATTTACAGACCACTGTAGAATATTTTAAAACTAAGTAGGATAAGAGTTTAATTATTGAAAATCAAGCTTAATGATATTTCTTGATTATTTTCTGACACTATGAATCTGTCTTGATGCTCTTAAAGATTTATTCATAATTTCCAAAACCTTTTAGCATGCATCTTAGAAAAGTACATTCCTATATATGTACACTACAATTATTTTATGCCAATACTAGATATGGTCATATATTCCTGATGCATGATGTAACCATTATCTCAACTATTTTGTGAATCTCCTGATTGTGTGTGTGTGTGTTTGTGTGCATGTGTGTGTGGGTGGGTGGGGGTGGATGGATGGGTGGTGGTGAGGGTGCATGTGTGTGTATGCATGTGCATGTGAATGTGGATGAATGGGAATATGCATGTGAATGAGCATATATATAGTAGTTTGTATGTGTGTGGAAGTGTGATGCATGTGGGAGTATGCATGTACTTGGGAGTGTGTCTGTCACATTGTGCATGTGTGTGAGTGTGTGTGTGAGTGTGTGTGTGTGTGTGTGTGTGAGTGTGTGTGTGAGTGTGTGTGTGTGAGTGTGTGTGTGTGTGTGAGTGTGAGTGTGTGTGTGTGTGTGTGTGTGTGTGTGTGTGTGTGTGTGTGTGTGTGTGTGTGTGTGTGTGTGTGTGTGTTTGGATGAGTGTATGGAAGTATGTATGTATCAATGTGATTTGTTTTCAAATATATGGATGTCATTATTGGCAGCTAAACATTTAACTCATGATGCTGGGTACATTCTCTGTCTGCTGTTTTTTTTTTGTCTCATAGATATCTTCACAAGTGCTCATTCATCAGTGACTCAGTTACTAAGCCTACCTGACTCCACCCGTGTAATCAATTCCTTGAAATTTTGAGAGAAATACTTTCATTTCTAATGCTTATATTATTGTTAATAATGTATTTATTATGATTGGTATTATTACTGCAATGTCATTAATGATACTAATAGTAGAAAAGAAAACAATTTTTATTCCTGAAAATTCAAGGACTAGGATAAACAGGTAAAATTGAATAGACCTAGTAACTGAATTAATAGTGACTATGCACTTGAAGAGCTATCTAACCATAAACATCATTAATAAATGGAAATCACAGTGGACAGGGCTTGTGTACACACCCTCCCGGTGTCAACAGGATAACATAGCTAATCTAAGGTGATTAAATATTTGGTGACTGTACCAAGGTCACACTTGAAGTAGAGGAATAGCTTTGGCAACATTTTTAAAAGACTAAAGCAAGGACTCCTGTGGTGATTGGTGCAACCTGATATGATGCAGATTTATGCTGGCCTCCTCAGCTTGACACCCATTTTAGCCAATTAGCTTATTATGTATTCTGCTATTGCACTGATGAATGTTTAACATGTTTACTGTATAGTCACCTATATTCTACATGCACATGGCAATCTATTCCTTCTATTTAATGACTTCTTTGTAGC
>NC_091552.1:15734850-15739850 GCF_042767895.1 Penaeus vannamei
TCAAAGTCTATATAACTTCTTCCCCAACTTAAGAGAAAAATATTTTTTTGAAAAAGGAAAAGAAAATTTTCGTCTAATTTTAGTCTATAATTTCCGCTTTTTTTACGTTTTCCCCAAAACCTATATAGTCCTCCTTTTTATCTCCAAAAATATTAAACCCAAAAAAAGAAACCAACCCTCCCCCAAAAGCCACAGGTTCCTGCGCTTTTTCCTCCAAAAGGCCTCTTTCCCTTAAAATGGAAGCAAAATGTTTTTTGGAAACCCCCTTTCCCGCCCCTCTTCTCCCGCTCCTCCCCTTTTTTTCTCTTTTGAAAAAGTGGCAAAAAGAACCCAAAATTCCCAGAGCAGGGTTGGGGTTTCCTTGGTTTTTTTCTCTTTTTTTTTTTTTTTCCTTTTTATTATCCATTTTTTTAAATTTTAAACTTTCTGGTTCAGGGTTTTTTGGACCCAAAACCCTTTTCCGGGCTTATTGGGGGAAATGAGGAAAGAGCGAACTTTTGTGTTGAAGGAATAGGGTTTCCCCCCCCATTTTTTATATCCCACCCAACAAAAACCCCTTTATACGTTCCCTCCCAAAAACCCCAAACCCCAAAACCCACCCCATATATTTTTTTAAAAAATTAAAATATATTTAAAATTAAAAATTAAAAATAAAAATTTAAATTTTTTTAAATTGTTTAATAAAAATTATTTATTTATTATATAAAATTGCTTTTTTTAAAAAAACAATTGTTTTAATTAAAATTAAAATAAATTAAATGATTATATCCTAAAAATTTTTTAAAAAAAAAATCAATTATAACTTATATAAAAATAAAAATCAAAATTTAATTTATATATTTTGGTTTGGGTTTTGGGAGAAAAAGGTGAAATATCAAACCGGGGGGGGGGTTTTTTTTAAACAAAATAAAATAAAATTAAAAAATTTTAAAATTTTAAAAATATATTAAAGAAAAAATAATAGATAATAATAACAAAACTAATAACCAAAATTAAAATAGGATATAAAAAATATTAAAATAATAATTACAAATTAATTAAATATTAAAATATAAAATTAATACATTAAAAAATTAAATTTTAAAAAAAATAAATGAAAGATAAAATTAAAAATTATTGTGGAAAGAAAAAAGAAAGAAGTGGAAAAAAAAAAAACCCAAAACCCCAAAAAAAAATTAAAAATCTTTTAAAAATCAAAACAAAATTCAAATTTATAATTTTTAATTTTTAAAAAATAAATAATTTTGGTTTTTTTGAACCCCAAACAATAACAATAAAAAATCCCCAAAAAAAACCCAATAAAAAATAATAAGGATAATATTCATACAATAAAAAAATCAACCCTTTTATTGGTGGATGGAAGGGAAAATTTAAAAAAAATGAAAAAAGAAATCATAAAAATAATATAAGAAATAAAAATAATAATAAAACAAAAAAAAGAAAAAAAATAAATAAATAATAATAAAAATAATAATAATAAAAAAAAATTTAAAAAAATGAAATGAAAATAATAAAACAATAATAATAATTAAAATAACAAACAACAAAAAAATAAAAAAATTTTAAAAAATAATGGGAAAAAAAATAAATTAAAAAAATAAATAATAATTAATAAAAAAAAAATAAATAATAATAAATTTTAATAATAATAATAAAAAAATAAAATAATAAAATAATTATAAAAAAACAATAATAAAAGGGGAAATAATAAAAGAATAATGAAAATTATCATTTATATTATTATCAATTATTAAATATTTAAAAATTTAAAATTATTAAAAATTTAAAAATTAAAAATTAAAAATTAAAAATTAAAAATTTAAATATTGTAATTAAAAATTAAAAATTAAAATTTTTAAAAAATTTTAAAAAATAAAAATTTTTATATTAAAAATAATAAAAAATAATAAAATAAAATAAAAATAATAAAATAAAAAAAATAAAAAAATAATAAAATAAAATAAAATAAATAATAAAAATAATGGAAAAAATAATTAAAGAATTAATAATAAGGAAACCCTTATAATTTTTAAAACATTATTATCATTTTGGGGGTGATTAAATTATTCATTTTATTAAATAATTAATTTTTTGGGGGGTTTTTAAATATTTTAATAATTTTTAAATGAAAGATGTAACCCTGATATAAAAAAATAGAACCAAAAATTAAAATAAAAAATTGATGGTAAAAATATATGAAAAATCCCCCCATGTTTCGTAAGAAAAATTTTTAAAAAGATAATAAGAAGCGGTTTAAAAGAGATCGTAAAGTTTTAAAAAAAAATTCTCAAAATGGATAAAAATTAAAAAAAATGACCCAAAATCATAAGTAATGGTAAAAAAGGGAGACGATATGAAATGATGATAATCCCCCTAAAAGTTTTAAAATATAATAATCATGAGGTTTGGGTTTTAAAATCGTAAAATTAAAATAAATAAAATAAAAAAATAAAATAATAAAATAAAATAATAATAAAATAAAATAATAATAAAATAAAATAATAAAATAAAATAGCGAGAAAATAAAAATGGTAAAATAAAATTAAAATAAAAATTTAAAAAAATTTTAAAAATAATTAAAAAATAAAAATAATAAAAATTAAAGGTTTTTAAAAAAACAAAAAAAATGAAAAATAAAATAATAAAAAATAAATAGTAATAAATAATAATAAAATAAAAAATATTAATAAAAAATTAAAATTAAAAATTAAAAATTAAAAAAATAATAAAAATAATATTAATTTTTATTATTATTATTATTAATTTTAATTAAAAAATAATGAAAATGGTAAAATTAATAAAATTGTTTATCCTTTAAAAAAATATTATTAAATTTTTTAAAAAAAAATAATAATTAAAAAAAACAAAAGTTAAAAAAAAAATTTATAATTTAAGAACGAAAACAAAAACCAAAAATTAAAAGTAAGTGAAGGGGGGAAAATAAAAATAAAAATTCATCAAAAAAAACCTTTATTAAAAATTTAAAGGGTAAAGAAAAATAAAATAATAATAAAAAAAATAAAAAAAAAAAAAAATAAAAAGAAAAAAAAAAAAAAATAATTAAAATAAAAAATAATAATAAAAAAAATAATAAAATAAAATAATAAAAAATAATAAAAAAAATTTTAAAAAAATAACAATAATAATTTTAAAAATTAAATAAAAAATTAATAAAAATAAAAAAAATAGCATTTAAATAAAATGATAATAAACAACGAAAAGAATAAATGTTCCCGTAAAAACAAAACAAAAAAAAAAATCAAAACTACCCCACTATAAATAAAAAAATAACCAAAACAACCCAAAACCCAAAAAAAATGGGAAAAAAAAAAATAATAATAAAACAAAACCAAAATAATGTAAGATAATGATGGATTTTTGGGTGATAAAATGAGATGAAAAATTAAAAAAAAACGATAAAAGATGTTTTGGGTTAACCCCAAAAAGAAATCCCCTACCTCATAAAATGATAAAAATTTTTTTTTAAAAATGGCATCAATTGGGTTCAACAAAAATGATTCAAAAACCAAATTTGTAACAAGGGGTTTAAAAAAATAATTGGGGTCCTAATAAAAAAGGGTTTAATGATAACAGGGAAAAAGAAAGAATTAAAAATAATAAAATAAAAACAATGATCATAATTAATAATGGAAACCAAAAAAATAAAAATAATAAAAATAAAATAATATTAAAATAAAAATAAAATAAAAATAAAAAAATAAAAATAAAACTTAAAAATGGGGGAAAAAATAAAAATAAAGTTAATAATAATAATAATTTAATTTAAAAATTAATAATAGAAAAATAAAAGTAAAGAAAAGGAGATTAATAACAACAAATAAAGGGAGAAAGAAATTGGGAAAAGCTAAAAAATAAAATGAAAAAAAGGTAAAAAAAATAAAATGATAAAAAAAGGAGAAAAGGAAAGAGAAGGAAAGGAAAAAGGAGAGAAGAAAGGAGAAAGGGAAAAAGAAAGAAAAAAAAAAAGCACGGGGAAGAAACATAAGGGGGGAAGAAAAAAAAGAAAAAAAGAAAAGAAAAAAAAAGAAGAAAAAAGAGAAGAGAGGAGGAAAAGAAAGAAAAACAGAAAACCGACGACAAAACAAAAGCAGAAAGAAACAGAAAAGAGGGAAAAAAAAGGGAAAAAAACCAAACCAATTTTAAATTCGCCAAATTTTAAAGGGCAAAGAAACCCAGTTAAAACAAGCCAAAGGGGCACCCGGGGGAAAACCAGGGCAGGAAGAAAAAGGGGCAAAGAAAAGGGAAAAAAAGAAATTCTAGGAGAACAACCAAATTTTTGGGAAACCCGAAAAAAAGTTCTTGTGAACTTTGGGGACCTTTTTCGTGCCGTTTCAAAGGGGGAAAAAACCAGGGGAAAATATTTAGGAAAAGGGGAAAAAAAACAAGGCGAAGAAAAAAAAAAGAGGAGAGGGAAAGAGAAGAAAGAGGAAAAGGGGGGAAGGGAATTTTTCGGGCCCCGAAACGAACCCGGAAAAGCCGGGGAACGGAAAATGAAGAACCGGGAAGGGAAAAGAGAGAAAAAGGGGCGAGAGAGAAAAGGGAAAGGGGTCTTTATTTTTAAAAACCGGTCGGGCCCCAGGAAATAGGTTTCCCTATGATGGAAAAAACTTCCCCCAAGGTTCGGGAAAAGGGACGGGAATTCCCCTTGGGCTGGGGTTTAAGCCGGGTATCTTATAAAATTGGGAAAAAAAAATTTTCCATTTTCCCAATTTTTAAACCAATCGTTTGGGTTTAAAAGGTTTGTTTAACTGAACGAAATAAGTTAAATTTTAATTTAATTTGGGTTGGGGGCCCTCCAAAATTTTAATTTTATGGAAGGTGTTTTTGTGGTTGTCGAAAAATTTTCCGGCCTGGAAAAACAATATATTTAATTGGAAAATTTATTTAAGGGCCTTTAAGGGGGGAACCAAAATTTTGGAAAAAAATTTAAACGGAAAGAAAAAATTTAGGGCCGAAAGAAAAAGTTAATGGGGTACAAA
>NC_091552.1:15766149-15771149 GCF_042767895.1 Penaeus vannamei
ACAAAGAATTAACCCACTAATGATGGGTGTCCCACATATGAGACACCCGAAAAAATAAATATGCAGGGTGTCCCGCCAGTGTGACACTGTATCGGGGCTCACGCACTGACACAGCAGAGGGCCACGGCTGGCGGGCGGGCAGAGTCTTGGGGAGCCCTGCCCATCGATTTTGTAATCGCCTGGAATCTTTTATTTTTGGCTTCAAAATATATCAGCATACACTCACAGATGTACTTTGAGGCACTGTAGGTGACCCGTGTGTGTCATTTATTTTCATAGCACAGGCACTCAGGTCATCCCCTGCATGGTCGGGAAGTTACCACGGCCACTGTTAGGATGGCTACAACCCAACACATGGAAACAGAGGGGAGATACGAATCCTCAGTGAAGAGGATATGGAGAGGCAGTTATTTGCTTCAGTGGAGGTCACACCCCCCAGACACCTGTGTGCGCACTTCAGTCAGGACACAAGACTTCACACGCACGGTGATTAATATAGATGGGTCTCTAAGACATTATGAATGGACCCCAAAGATTGGGAGAAATAATGTATATGTAAGATGCAAGAACGAACAAATTCTTGTTGATATTACAACGACTGGTGCACATGGTGAAGTGCTGGAAAAAGGAAAGGTTTTCAGGGAACGGAAATGTATAAATGTCATTGTGTTCGATGTTCCAAAGGAAGTTGAAACAGATGAAATGACAACATACAATGAACATGTCATTCATGCAAGATGCATAATGGCGATGACCCAGAGAGTAATTGTAACGTATGAGAGGGAGGTAGTCCCCAAATCTATTAAAATAGTTACCGGTATGGCACTCTTTAGGTGGTCCATCTACGATTCTCTGTTCTAATTGCTCAAAGTGGGGACATGGAGCACGTGCATGTCCATGAAACATACCACAGTGCTGTTACTGCGCTCTTTCTCATGAAAGTTCAGAGTGCACAGAAAAGATTTCTGAAGGTAGAAATGTTCATTAAAAATGTGTGAACTGCCGACAAGAGCATCCCAGCCCCACACCTTGATAATGTGGGGGACTTCCCACACCTGCGGAGGTCAACAGTGATGGACCCTCCAATGCAAGACATGGCTCTTGCCAGAGTACCAGCACCGACAGAAGCATCAGCCCCATCAACTCAAGCACCAGTACCAGCTTCAATACCAGCTGCAGTGCCAACCTGAGCACCATCTGCTGCACCAGCTTCTGCACCAGCATCAGCACCAGCTTCTATACCAGTATCAGCACCAGTTCCAGCACCAGCTCTAGCACCAGCTGCAGCTTAGCCCTCACTGCAGCAGGACAAACATGAGACCGTCAGAGAAATAAAGGATATGCTATCTCAATTCCAGGAAAGGATGTTTGCGCTCCTCCTCGATCAACAATAGCACCAACCTGTAGTGTGCCTTGGAAATGGCCAAGTAATCAGTATCTCCAAATAATCTCTTGAAATGTATTGCACTTCTTGATTATAGTAACTTTATTATTAACTCTGATCTTGTGTTTGACATGATTAGTGATTATATTTTTGAACATCTAGATCAGTGGTTCCTAAACTTTTTCACTCATTAGGTCCATATATAAACCACTCTAACAATTCCTGTAATTTTATTGATTCCATGCAAGTTAGATGACACAGCCCTTCAGGCATGTATATAACACTAATGTTTGACTGAGAGTCCTCTACGTTAATAGAAGCACAGCCAGTTTGGATAGATGCTTTTGTTTCTTACCCTGGATTTTTGCAATACCCAAGTATTTCCAGATAAAAATTGTCACCTGCAGACTTGTGGTGTACCATTTTGAAATGGGGGGGGAACTGTACAGTCACTGAGTAAATATGTGCCTAAATGTATGTTAGATATCCCAGTCTTTCTAATGTCAACAGAAACATAAAAAAGTATTAACTAAGAAATGAGGCTTCAATAATAAATTACCTCTCATCTTTCAGATCTGTCAAACATTTTTGAAAGTTTCCTACCACAGCTGCTAACTTACCCTAATCCGATTGATCCGCTCAATGGTGACGCTGCAGCTATGTATCTCCACAAACCCGAAGAGTACAAGAAGAAAGTATCAGGTTAGTAGATGAGCTCCCGTGGGTACTAGAATTGTTTGAGGAATGAGAGAGAATTATTATTATTATTATTAATGTTGTTGTTATTATTATTATTATTATTATTATTATTATTATTATTATTATTATTATTATTATTATTATTATTACTATTATTATTATTATTAATTTATTTGTTTATTTATTTATTTATTTATTTATTTATTTTTTATTATTATTATTATTATTTCATTATATTATTATTATTATTTTTGTTGTTATTGTTGTTGTTGTTGTTGTTGTTGTTGTTGTTGTTGTTGTTGTTGTTGTTATTGTTATTATTATTATTATTATTATTATTATTATTATTATTATTATTATTATTATTATTATTATTATTATTATTATTATTATTATTATTATGTTGTTGTTTTGTTATTGTTGTTGTTATTCTTATCTATTATTATTTTTATTATTATTATTATTATTATTATTGTTTTTATCATCATTATTATTATTATTATTATTATTATTATTATTATTATTATTATTATTATTATTATTATTATTATTACTATTATTATTATTATTATTATTATTATTATTTATTTATTTATTTATTTTTTATTTTTATTTTTTACATTTTTATTTATTTATTTTTTTATGCATGCACATGTGCGTATGTACGTGTGTGCGTGCGTGTGTGTCTTATCAGTGATTAGTATTGTTAATATTGATATTATTATATTTGTGATAACTTCACACCAGTGGATGGAATGAAATTCAGACATTGAATCCTCCTTGTGTTAATGAATATTTGTTGTTTTACCCATGTACAAATTGTAATTTTTCAAAGAATGCTTTTCCCCTGTGCAATTTCAAACTACAAAGAAAGGTAAAGTATCTTTCGACTCTTACATAATTTGGAAAGAGAATTCACTTTTACCTGCTTGGAAATTACAGTTTTTAAGAAAATAAATATCCGCAGATTATGTGAAACGATACGCAACGGAAGAGGCGCTAAAGGAACAAGAAGCAGCCCAAGCAGACTCCTCAGACTCAGAGTCCTCCATGTCAGACTTTTCTGAAGATGAAGCACAAGACATGGAGCTCTAACCATCCCATTCAACACCCCCACCCCCATGCCCCTAATTATCATCGTCTCTTTTTCATCTCACCCCTTCCTCCCCTTTCATTCCTCTCCTCTTCTCCCCCTTTTCCCATTCCTATAACCTCTTTTCCAACTTTCCTTGCCTTCCTTCATCATTTCCTATATTCTCTCTTTATCCTCCCTCTCCAAAATCATCATCCTCTCGTCCTTGCTATTCACTCCTTATTCACCCCCTCTACCCCCTTCACCTCCCCGCTCCCCCCTCCTCCTCTCACCTCGTGCTCCAGGCTCACTGCCAGCTGCTCATCCAATCTCTCGCAGTTGTTCTCTATGGTGCCGCCAGCCCCTCAAAACCCGAGAGGATATGAAAAGGCTGTGTCTCATCTGTTTGAGGGTATAGTATCTATGCTTTCATGTAAAAAGGTAAAAAAGTTAAGGCTAAAGGAAGTGTGTAATAAGCAGAGAGATGAGGAAAAAAGAAAAATCTTTAGAATATTATACATAAGAGAGGGATTGAAAGAGAGGGAATAAAAGGAATGGAGAAATGAACATATATTTAAATGATTACTGTAGCTTTTGTATATATACTGTCTTTACTAATGTACATAGTCAAGCCTCTCCTCTAACTTTTTGATAATGAACTTCATTATGGTTACAATGAAAGTGAGAAGTTGTTTTTAAAGAGGAATTTTGTTATCACATCAATGAAAACAGATGAGATAGCCTACAGTCATAGAGAGCATGAATAGGTTTCTTCGGTTCATCCATGAAACATTTGTTCCATGTTAAAAATTACAGTGGAAAGGCATCTAGGGACTCTGGATATTTTATTTTTATTTCGTTTTTTTATCAGAATCTAATTTCTATAATTGGATACTTTCAAGATGTGGTTTGTTTAAAATTATGTAATAGAACATGTACTGGTTTGGCCTTTTTTTTTCAATTAAATTGTTCTTTGTGTTGTACTGGTTGTATTGAAAAGGAAAAAAACTCATTTGATCCATTGATTTTCCAGATCATTGTGTCAGATGGAAAACCTGACAGGGAATATTATTTTACATTTTTTTTGTCAAGTGAAGTGGAGGAGTCTTGTTATGATTTTGAGTATCATGTTCTCTCTGCGAGGAACACCATTGAAGTAACATTATCCACAAGTCCTTTCTGGTGAACTCTAAGCACAGTAAATATGTACATGTGATTTCCTGGCAGTTTTTGATGGTACTGTTTTCCTACTTAGAATCTAGTTAATGATCAAATGACTATTGATAAAAAAAGATCATGATAATTAATAAATAGGTGAATTTATTACCTGTTATAAGTAATAAGATAAGTAGCTGGCATTGCAGGTGAGATCTGGAGCTTCACAATCGTTCACAGAGATTATAAGTGTAAACACTGACTCCTTCATGGACAAATGAAGGAATAGTTTTTTATACAGGAGATTTTTTTTTCCCTAGTGCCGCTGATTTGTTCCCCTGCGTGTATTCCCGACTTGGCTCCCCATTCCGTGGATTTTATTGTTGACTAGTTGAAGAGTCTAGAGTGTTGAGATGTAGTACAAGGGTAGTGAGAACTGAAGGTGAGCCTCAAGAATCACATCTGAAACCCACAATGGCACTCAGCACTTGTATCTCTATCATTTTTGAGTATCACATGTTATCTCTCTCTATATATACATATTGGATAAGTCAATTATCATTACCTTTTTTGTGTGCTTTATCAAACATATGTGCACAGTAAAACTTTTAAAGAGTAAGCAATATTAAAATGCAGTTAACTAACAGTTAAAGGAGTTAATATTCAGTAGACAACAAGTGAATATTATCA